>NW_008623997.1:0-36855 GCF_000691845.1 Merops nubicus
ATTATTATTATTATTATTTTTATTTTTTAACACTAACAATTACTGCCTGATAACTGACCAGAGTCCTCCCAAACTTGTATCACTCAAACCATCACTACTTTGTCAGCCTGCTTGCTTGTTTCCTCCTCTGACCATTCATGGTCAAACTGGGCCTTTATAATGGGATGGGCTTTAAAAATTCTGTGCCAAACTGAGACTGCAGATCCCACAGTTGATCACCCAGTGCTCAACAAAACTACTGCACAAAATGTGAACCAACAGGTTTAGAGATTCCCAAATAAAGACTGGAACCCTTGTGAGCTCCCCTACTCTCATCCTCTGCACAAGACCTCCATTTACTCTCCTCCAGGCTTCATGAAATTAAGGAGTCTGCTGTGTTCCTACAACAAGGCCATTAGCAAAACTTCAGGCTCTAAACAAAAAATACTGGTTCAAGAGTGATCAATTTTTTTTATTTAGAAGTTATTTGACCTCTTCTTTTGAGGCCTATTCAGCCCTTTCATTTATTTTGCTCAGCTGCTATATATTGACCTACAGCAGAAACATCCCAGTTTAGCTGCTTTTTTTTTTTGCTGCCCAAATTTAAGCAGATTTTACATGCAAGAAAAGCAATCTTAGGGGGAAAAAATCAGGAAGATGTGATGAGGTTGAAGTGGAAGACAACATTGTTCTGCATAGAAGAACATTTGTTGCATTTCAGCTGTAGTTTTGCTGTTCAGATTCATTTGAGTGTTCTGATCTACAAAAGACCACAGCCCCTCCACGCCCCACACCCCCCCAAATTGTGCACCACTCATTAAACACTCCTGAGCTCACTGGCACCACATGAGCATGCCCCCCTCAGTGTGAAATTTTAGCTAACACAGTCCAAATGAAATAATGGTCATTGCTTTTCACTCTTACTAAACTAAATCAGTCTCTTCTCTCATTCCTCTTAAAGGGTTTTCTTGTATAGATCTGAGCTGGTAGATTTGGCCTCTCTGTGGGTGGGGTTGGGTCTGTGTGCACATCTATAGGCATTAAAAAGACAGGAAAATAAAAAACTGAAAATAATAAATAGAATTAAATGAATTTGTCCTCAAATCATGAGTTTTTAAGGCATTTGGGGGAGTTAACAGAATTTTAGGTTGCTCCTGGTTCTCCTATATGGTGAAGCATGCCAGAGAGGGACCTCACAAATTTACTGCTGTCCCAATAGTTGGTTTGAAAATGTGCTTGAACCTCCAAGTCTATAAGGTGTGTACTGCTCACCTCTTTTAACTGAATCTGACCCAAACCCTGCTAAAATGAGGGGCTGTTTTTTCATGGGATAGGAATTGTATTGAGCCATTCAAGGGCCTCGTTTAGCTGAGGGAAAACCACTGTCATGATATATCTGCATGTGTGCACCTGTAGCTGTGTATATTTTATCCATCTTTCTGCCCAAATACAAAAAATCCCCATTTTGTGTAGCTCTTCCTGTGGCTTTGTGTGTCTGTTAGGCAGCCACATGCACGAGAGGAATTGTGTAACAAGTCTCCCCTTTCTGCACAAGTACACACTTATTTCCTAGATCTAGGGGAATAGGCACCATCTAGACTTCAATAGGAAAACCAGCAGATTAATTTTGGCTGCTTTTTTTCCCTTTTTATTTGTCCTTGAAGGTCAAAATTATTTTGGTGATCACTTCATGTCAGGAATTCTCTTTGGAAGCGGGCTGTGATGTCTCTGGCACAGGGACTGAGAAGCCATGAACGTGTCCCTGAGGTGTCTAACACACCAAAGAAGATGTTCATTTTTTTCCCCTCCCTAGTGATAAAACAACTGGGGGCCAAACCCTGCTTACTTTATTAGCCCAATTTTCCTAACAACGACCACTCACTTAATTACAGAGATAAAAATACCAGTGGACTTTTGCATCTGTAGCTATCATAGACATTACATCAAATAGTTGTTCCTTGATATAAAATGCTTTTATTTACTGGCTTGCCTTTCCCTGCTGCCTAGTTTAGGAATCTCAGCTCAGACAAGCAAGTTTGAAGTTTTAGGCCATTGTTTTTTAACCTTATGGACAGGCCCCAAACTGTATAGCCCTGATTTCTGTATTAGCTTTAAGAATGAATATAGAGGGAGTCTAATAATGGTGACATGTTACATTCTGGTATCCAAAAGGTAACCACAGTTAGGTCTAAAGGGATTTTGGGAGAAGATGTGGAGAAGGAAGCCATTCAGCTTGTTCTCTGTCATTTCCAGCAGCCCTCAACATCATGAAATGTGAATGTACAGAATTTGAGTGGAGGAAATAGAATCTGGGATCTAAGGGAGCTCAGAAAGGTGCAAATGGTGCTAACAGAGCAGGACAAAATGTGCCCATGTGGTCATCTGGGCATGAGCCCTGGGTGAAACCACTCTGTGCAGCCAGTCCCCAGCCTCTCAGGCCAGCAGACACTTGGTCCCCCAAAAAAATTTTAACTTAAGTGGGCTTTAGTCTCATAGAGTGGCAGGTGTGTGACATCCCTTGGCCACTGTGCTGCCTGATACCCACCCTCCACCTCCCTCCATCCCTGGGGTGTCGAGGCTGGAGCTCATCTCCTGAGGAGGAGCAGAAATGAAGCAAAATGGCTGCTAAAAATGTAAGCAGGGAATTAGAGATCAGACAGATACCAAAAATACGTGGGGGCTCTTTTGGAAACAGAAGTTGTGGATGCACAGTGAATGCAGGCTTGACTTTTTTACAAGAAGGAATACTTGTAATAGCTTTGGTTTATTTATGCTCAAGTTAGGCAGTGTTGTAACACTTGAGGAGGCTTTAAAAGAGCTGTTTGAGTTGCTACATTTGCCTGGTAGAAGGAAGTCTGAAGTTTTAGTGGGTAGCTGTTTAATCAGGGGGCTGGTATCTGAGTAAGAGACTCATCAAAAAAAAAACCCCAAATGTTTATTAGGTAAGAGCCAGATTCCAAACTCACGTGTGTGAAGGCCAAATGCAGCTCCTTTTCCTTGCATTATTTACCATAGTCTTGTTTCCAGTAAATTAAAGTATTTATCTGAGTGGCCAGAGCATAAACTGGCATTAAAACTGAGCTGTGAGTGTTATTCCTTTGGAAAAAAAAAAATATCCAAATTTATAATGAAATAGGAAAGAAGCAAACAAACAAAAAGAAAATTTTACTCTGCTGCTCTTGCTGTAGCTAGCGAGGGGGTTATTGATATGAAGTGCATGATAACTGCTACATTAATAAATTAAATAGTTAATTGCATGTTTAGATAAGTCAAACCCCTATTGCCCTGTCCCATGAATCTGGTCCTACCACACGTAAGCAGGATCTAACTCATCAGCTTCAGAAGGGCAATGTAGATACATGAAGAAAGCATGTTTTGGTTCAGGCATCTGCAAACAAAAGCCTCCTGCACATTTACAGCCCAGAAAGCAGGTTCAGGAGGAATTTTTTATATCCATGTAACCCAAAGCAGGAAGGCAAAATAATTCCATTGAGGTAGTAATGGCAGGTAAATGTTAAACAAGCTTGGATCAGGGAAAAAAAAAACAGTCAGAACAGCATTCTGCCATTTTATCACTCTGTCATCTGTTAATATAAATGCTACTAAATCAATATGAATATTAAAAATAAATGTTAATCCTCTTTTCATATTTACTCCATAGTAACAGTCATATTTTCCTTCTTTTTTTCTTTCCTAATTTTGATATTAAAATACAAAAAATGTTTGCCATTGAGAACAAAAGCTGAAGATTTATTTTTTTTTTCCCCCCTCCATTTAAACTACAGATGAACAACTGATTTACTTGTCACTTATTTTTGACCATCCCAGCCACTGCCTTTTATCTGATATTTTACTTGGTGTTTCTTTTGGGTAGTATATGAAGCAGGCTTTAATTTCTGTATTTCTATGTATGCCACCAATATCTTCCTTACAAATAGCTTCTCCTTCAAATGAGGATTTCCCCTCTGTATCTTGACATTTCTATTTCCAAACACTCCATGTACTGTTGTTTTCTCCTTTTGGGCAGTCCCTCTTTGGGATAGTCCCTCTTGCCAGCCTGGGGGTTCAGCTTGGAGGCTAGAAACCTTTCCTAGGAGTCACTCTGATTTTGTGAGGAGCCTAAACCAGCAGGACTCCCCAAACAAGTCCCTGTGTGCGGGTGTGGGACCTGCAGATATTTAGATGGAGGAGAAAACAGGGAAAGGCTGCAGATAGGAAGTTTTATTTTTAATCACTTATACCTGCCAGAATCATCAAGAAACACGACAGTAAATTTCATGAGATTGGCTGGATGGTTTGGGACACGTAGCACAGAAAAGAAGCTGTTGGTTTCATTTGGTGCCACAAGATGAAGTTAACTCAAATACCCCACGTCTTAATCACATCTAATTGTTGTGATTGTTAAAACCTTTGTTTAGTTAAATTTGTAGGGAGCATTCTAACATCTAGAAAACTCCCCATCTGATGATACCTGGTTGGAAAATTTGCAAACCCAGGAACCCGTCTCTAAAATTTGTGTGTGGGGGGGGTCAAAAGCTTTATTAAAGATGCTGTTACATTAACAGCTTTTTATTTGATATGTAGAAGTTGTAATAACTGCTGTTTTTTTCCCTAAGAGTTTTGTTTTGGTTAGTTAGGCTATTTTTTTTTTTCCCTTTCACCCATCCCTTCCAAACTGCAGCCACAAATGAAAAACCAGCTAAGAAAAAGCTCCACGCCTGGTTCTTGGTGCTGCTCCTCCTGAATTTAATGGGAGCAGAAGCCATTTGAGAGACGAGGGGTATGGTGTAAAAGCAGAAGGACAGAGGTGCCTAAAAAGAGAATTTCACAACTCAGGGAATATTTATAACGTAGTCAGGAGCTTGTGCAGTGACAGAGAAGGGATCTGTGGTCAATGGGAAAGAAGGAGGCCAGAAAAATCAATGTTTTAGAAGCCATGTTTGCAAGTGTGACAAGTGGATCTACCTGGGAAATGGCAATTAAGTTTTTAAACAATATTGTTTTTACAGTAGTGAAAATTCAGGAAAAACTCTGAGGGTCAAATTCTGCCTTTAGATGGACTCAACTGTTGCCCCTTGGTGCTGAGAGGAAGGATTTTAACATTTCACATCTGACTTGGAACCAAAACAAAAAGATGATTTTCGGGTGACTCTGGAGTGACTCCTGGATCAGAGGATCCCCAATTGATCTGCCAATGGATAGAAAGAGGATTTCATTGGAGTCAAGTGTGGTAGCTGCTGAAGTGTATGTGGTAGTGACAAATGGCAGTTTGGGCTTTTTACAGGAAAAAGGGGATTTGCTCATATGTAGAACTTCATAGTCCTGCCTGTAGCCTCTGCTGAAAGGACTGGCAGCAGCACTGGCCACCAGTCCCTCTTCAAACTGCCTCGTGATGCCTTTGCTCTGCCATCCTCTCCATAGGAGCAGACCAAATGAATTGCTAAATTCTGTGAGTCAGATGGAGTGTTAATAAGCAGGACTTCCAGGTCCTTCTCCAGGCTCCACCAGCTTTTCAGCATAACCCTGGATAGACGTCTGGTTTTCAAATGGTATGTGGTGTTCAGGGCTGGAACCCCTCTGCGGGGATCCCAGCAGGAGAGAGTTGGGCTGGGGCAGCTGAGAGGAGAAGGCTCCAGCTGGGGAGACCTGCTGGGGGCTGCCAGGGGCCTGGCACAAAGCTGGGGACAGAGTTTTGAGCAGGGGCTGTTGTGGAAGGACAAGGGGGAATGGTTTGGAACTAAAAGAAGGAGATTGAGACTGGATAGAGGGAAGAAATGTGTGATGCTGAGGGTGGTGAGCCCCTGGCCCAGGCTGCCCAGAGAGGTGGTCGCTGCCCCATCCCTGGCACCATCCCAGGGGAGGTTGGCCGGGGCTCTGAGCACCCTGCTCTAGCTGCAGATGTCCCTGTCCCTGCAGAAGGACTGGACTAGGTGACCTTCACAGGTCCCTTCCCACCCAAACCAGTCTGTGATTCTATGATTTACATGAAATGTTGCAACAAAATGGAGGCTTCAACAAGCAGGATGCAGTTTTGGGCTGACTGATCCTTGGCAGCTGGTTACCAAATCATGGAAGTTGGCATGTGCCCATCTAGTCTACTTTTTTCCCTTCTCTTGCTGACCCCATCTGTATGATCTGGTTGCTGATAGTTTCTGAAGGTTCCTGTCTGAAATAGTCGTTTGCTCCCTCTCCATTGTTAAAAATCACTGAGAAGATGAAACAAAAGAACCTGCTGTGTCAGAAGGCTATGGGTAGAAAGGTTTTGGTGGGTCTTCCCAAACCACACTGACCTGGAATGAACTGTCCTTTTTTTATCTGGCAGACTTGAGCAATGTCAGCACTTAGATTTTCCTCTGTCATCTTTAGAGGACCTGGCTAAGCTGCCTGTGGTGATTTTTTGGCCCTTTTGTTGAAGAAGGTGGTCATCAAACCTTTGATTCTCACTTGTCTTGCAAAATGTTTTATTTATGTGGCTATTGACGTACACAACAGTCTTAAAAAAAGAAGTGAATTAAAAATTCTTGTCTCCTGGCTGTCAGTCAGGATCAGCTTCCTGAAGCCCAGCAATGAGGACGTCCCTGTTAACTTTCACCAGGAAAACAGGGAAAGGAACATCACTTGAGTGTCTTAGGGATAGAACTGACTAAGCTGATTTCCTTGGGTTGTTGCACACTTTGCTGCAAGTTCTAGTGGGTGCTTCTCCTGCAGCTGGGACCTTCATAACCATCCTCTCCTGTGGGGACTCTCCAATGGCTTGTAAGACACACACTCCCAGCACAACCTTTCCCTCCAACCTGGGAGACGTGCTCCTGGTGGCCACCTGCTTCCAAAAAACTTGTAGGAACTTCATCACCACCGAGCCCTGAGTGGGAGTGCCAGGTCTGACTACAAATGGCCATGCCCTGGAGGGTGGCTGGGCACCCTGGAGGGTGGCTGGGCACCCTGGTGGCCTCTGGCTGTCCTCTCCAGGCACACGTGCTCACGCACACCACGCACACACCCAGCAGGAGCACAAGCCTTGTTGCCATAGGAAACCAGGCTAAAAACAAGCAAGGTCAGAAGGCAGGAGCTCATTGTTTTTCCTTCCCAGCTCCTTTCCAGAACTGCTAGCACAGGCTTTGTTGGGTTGGGGTTTTTTGCCTTCATTAGATCAGATGTGTTCTTGGAGGCTAGGTAATGGAAATCATGCTGGCTACAGGCTAGGCTCTGTTCTGGGTGACACTGTGGTGGCCTTGGTGGAGTTGGTCTGGTTGCCATCTTGGCCAGGCCTTAGCTAGTCATTCTACTTGATTCAGTAGTCAGAGGTGCTGCTTTGGCTCACAGGTTTCCTTCCTGGTCAAGTGAGGGCCAACTCAAGCACTGGTTCTATTGCTTTGGCATAAATATATAGTGCATTATGGCTAAATCTTCATCCTACAGAGGTGCTTGTGGGTGTGAGCCATGCTCATCCCGTGACCTAAGTGGTGGCCAGCCACATTGCACCTTCTTGCTCAGGTGGCTGTGACCAGAGGAATGTGAGGTTAGTGAGAGCAGAGGTGTGGAGCTGCAAAACTGGAAGAAATTCTCTCCACATGGGACACACAAGCCATACTTTGGGTAGCTGTTCATGTGTTTGTCTTCTCTTCTTCTTCATTCTTTGACCTTGCCTAGTACAGCAGCAGAAGCTTCTGCTCTTCTGACCAACGTGGTTTCTTGCAGAGTCTCATTTGCCCTTTTGGCATCAACTGTTGCAGTCTCTTCCACCTTCTTCTTCTAGCTGGTACAAGTATGAAGCACAAACCATAAGGAGCAGGAATTCGTCTGGGTATGAACATGTAAACCAGCTTAATTAGTGATAAAGTAATTAGTGATAAAGCCCTCTGCCTATCTCATGGAAACATGAAACTAACGTGCCTCCAAATGGGTACAGTTCTTTGGACATAGGTTTATCATGTAAGAATAAATCCAGCTTCTTGTTTTCCTTAAAGCTGTTCTAGAAACTCTGAAAAACTGGAAACCCACTTGGTTATGGTGGCCTGGCCCTGTGGCCAGGATGGACTCATTGCTTGTGGTTTTCCACACCTCCCCCCAGCCTTGCTCCTACAGAATTTCTGTTCTTGGGTGAAATCAATGACATTCCAGCCTTGGGAAATGTTTCCTCTTGTCCCTCCTGCATGGTCTTTTCCTTCAGTGGATGGAGATGATATCCTCACTGTGCAGAGTGTTGATGAGTGGTTCCTTGGCCTTCCAGCTCCCTGCTTGCCTCGGCTGGTCCTCTGGCCTGGTGACAATTAGGGAATCCCAGTGGCACGGAGGTGACCCAACCCAGTCTGGGTTTCTACACCAGCTCTCCCTGGGTTTGTCAGCAGCAGCCTCTGCCCTCCTCAGTTGTGTTGGGCCTTCCAGAGGCAGAAGCTCTTCTCAGCAGCAGGGGTTTGGTGGGGAGAGGGAAGCCTGCTAGGGTAATGGTGGGGAATTGTAAAACCTGGAGTACTGGCCACCAACAAGGGCATGGAGAAACTTGTGTGAAACTCTCCATCCCCAGCTTCCCTAGAACCTGTGTCACTGTCTTCACTGGTTGTGTACACGTGGGTTGGGCTGTTCCTGGTGCAGAGCCATGAAGTGTTTGTGCTCCAGGGGCTGTGCTGGTGTTCTGGTTGGTGATACCTCATCAGCAGAGGAAGGAACTACTAGAATGCAGTTTATTTTCAAGATGGAAGTTGCCACAGAGTGGGCACCTAAATCCCTGCGTGTCCTTCAAATCCTGGGCATGTAGCTTTAAAATCCTTAAAGAAAAGGGATCTGGCAGCTCACTGAGGTCAGGTGGCACAAAGTGGCCAGTGTCCATGCTGTTAAGCTGTCTTCAACTCAAGATGGGACAGCCACCTGCCAAATGCTTGTTGAGAACAGTCCCTACCTCGTGGTCCTTCCCAACCCACCTGCAGGAGCCATTTGGGAGGGTTCAGTTTGGCCTCAGCCATGCCAGGGATCTTCTAGAAACTGGAGAGGAGGTGCCAGTGGTGGTGTCCTTGGCACCATCTCATGTCTTGGAGGAGCAGCCAGCAGTCGTGCAGGTGACTGAGCTGTTCCCACAGCTACAAGAGGGAAAGGTTGGTCCTTCTCACCAGGGCCACCATCTCCTCCCTTTGTCAATGCCTTTGTCCACGTTCTCAGAGCTGAGATTTTGTCCTGGTTAACACTGGAACAACTCACTACTTCAGCTGGTGAAGAGTGTGCTGTGTGGATGTGTTGGGCTGTGTTTGAGTTATACTCCTCAAGGATAGGGGAAGAGATTCTATAATATTGTGTAATGATCTATAAATATTATTTGGTTTAATGAATAAATGTCAGCTTCTTGTGTAGTGTAGTGGGGGGTGAGCTTGTGCACTGGGACAGTGACCAGTAAGGCCAGGAAGACTTTTCTGGTTTTACTCCTGTGCCACCTTCCCCACAGGCCCTGTGTGACTGTTGCCAGGACCTCTGAATGCCACCACAAAGGACATTATTTACTATAAAAACCTTTCCTAAAGGCTGTTAACAAAGCATTTAATACCTTCTCTGATCATTATTTTTGGTAACTCCTAATTTGCTGCCATGATCCACAGAACCCCCCTAGTCCAGACTCTGCTGAAAGAACCAACGTGGCTGTCTTGTTTTGGGCATTCAGGTTCCTCTGATCCCTTGTAGGCTCTTCAGCTAAAGAAGATGATGATTAATTTGTGTCAGCATGATCTTCTAAGGTCCATCTTGTTTCTAACATGTCCTCTGTGGCCTGTTGCAAGCCCTGGTTGAGTTGGGCCAGGTGTCTTGATAGGACTTCTGGGTGCCAAGCTGGAGCATTCCTTATCTGCACTGTTAGCCAGGGAGAAGTGGTTTCCTTTGGCTGGTTGGTTGGTTCCATGAGAAGGCTTCAAATTTCTTGTTCAAAATACTTTCCAAATCTACAGGTTAAAATATAAATTAAAAGAGGAGATATTAATCAGCTGCTGAGATGTCTTGGGGCAAATGAGGGACAACTGGGTGCCGGGTGGGTGCCTGGGGGTCTGTTAGGGTTGTGCTGACATGATCAAACTGGTGCATACTGGAGCTACCTTGGATGAGCAAATAAAATGTCTGTGGTGTTCTGGCTGTTCTGGGGCATTCTGTTGGACTGATAGTTGGATGGAGTGTTCTGCAGGCCAAGTGCTGTTGACTTAACACAGTGGAGTTTGCTCTTTCCAAGGAATCAGCAGAGCAGGCTGGACTGTGTGCTTTGGAAGCTCTTGAGAAAGTTGTGCTGTGTTTTCACTGAGGTTCCTCCACGACTGTGGGTGCTCAAATCCAGGGGAAACCTGTGGGAAGATCCAAAGGCACAGCACTGAGCTGGCAAGGGGTTAGGGTTTAGAGGCAAATCTGTGGAGGGGGAGGGTGCTGGATGTGGAAGCCTCGTCCAGCACCCTCCAAGTGGCACAGAGTTGTACCCGTGGCTGTTTCTCACCCTGTGTGGGGCTTCTGTGGGTGGGAGGAGTCCTGTCTCCACAGCACTGGGATGATTAAGTTCTAACCAAAGACTCTGAGAGGAGTTTTCATGAGTCTTCTATTCATCTGTAAAATCTGGAAATGTATTCTCTCAATGGAGGGGAGTACATAAAGACTGATGACTGTTGAAGGGGAAAAAAAAAATGTGAACTTTTGTTTGAATATAACTATTTGTTTTGATGGTAATTGAGGCAATTCCTCCACTTTCCACAAACATTCATTAGAGTGATATTCTGTAGAAAAACTGTCACGTGCAGTGGTGCATTTCTGTATCCACAGGAATGAACTGAACCAGAAGCCTGTGTCTGTCTTAGGGGGAAGCTTTTGGTGGCTTCTAAATTGACCAAGCAAGGGTAAAAACCCCACGATGTCAGGTGATTGGTGTGACCAACAACCCCTCCCTAAACACTCCTCTCTGAGTGCTGAGCTCCTAAGACACACAAAGCAGTGGTTGGAGTGAATAGTTTGTGAGCAGCCTCAGGGGCAGCAACACGTTGGCAATTACTCAGTCAATAATTGGTGAAAAATATGTCCACTCATTGATATTTTTTTGGGGGAGGTGGGGGGGAAATCTTGTGAATTCACTGCAGGAAATATCTTCCCAGTTAATGCAAAACACATGACTCCACTTCTACACATTCACCCTTCTGAACTTCTGATCCTCCTTACTGGGAGAGCTCTGTCTTGATGTACAGACCCCACCAGTTCCCTGAAGAGCAGAAATGTCACCTCAGAGCTCTGCTGCAATCTGGGAAAAAAACCCCAAAAACCACCCACAAACCTCCATGGGTGGTTTGGTCCCAGTCTGGTGTTTGCAGCTGGCTGCTTTTCTTCAAGGAAATTTCCAGTTCTTAGGCTTGGATGTCTTAAAAAAAAAGGGATTGTGATGTGAGCTTTGAGACAAAACTCTCTCCTGAAGGCTGTTGTGTGTGTGTCAGGGGTCCTGGTGTGTAATGGAGACACAGGTAGTGGCAGGCATTAGCTCCAACCCCCCTGGTGCCCACCTCAGGCGTGGAGGTGGATCCAGAACAGTCTGTAGCTCACTGCCCATCATCTGCTGCAGCAGTAACCCCTCTGAAGGCCCATTCCTGCATCAGTCCCTTCTCAGGGGCCATCAGGAGTGTCACTCCTCCCACGCTGCTCCTCTGGGACATCCCTGAGACCTTCAAAGGAGGTTGGTTTTTCTGTGGCTCCTTCTTCCTTCCATGTCTCTGCTGACACTCCCCACCAGGAAGGTCCTTGCTGAGGGTAGATCTTTGTGGCGTGGACGTGGGACACGAATTGGGGCTGACAGGTTGATTTCCCACAGGGAACATGGGCAATGCTCACAACCCGTGCTCAGGGTCTGCCTGGGCTCCTTTCAGATGGGCAGAGCTGCTTCTTTCTTTTCTAATTGGCCTTTTTTTCAAGTTGACTCGTCCCATTTCAGCTCCAGCTCAGCAGCAACTGGACAACAGATCCCACCAGGTACAGACAGGGAGCCCTTTATATCCCTTCTTCTCTTTTTTGAATAGAGTTTGCTATTCAAGGGCTTATTTTTTACAACTTTGTAATTAAACTCCAGTTCCTAAAGTGCTCATGTTGCTACAATAACTCCATACTTTCCTAAAACATCTTCTGCCTCTCAGGTCTGCAGTGAGCACCTCAGCACAGGCCAAGCAGCACCCTGCTCTTAGAATTTGAAATAATTACACAAGTATCATTTATCCATCAGCATTAAAAGGACTTGTTGTTGTCTGCCCACCTCCCCAAACACTCCCCAAGCAGCTGGTGATGTTAACAAATTTTGGGGTTTACACAGTTAAAATATAGAGAGAATTTTGGATTTCTCATTCAAGGCCAGTCAGATATTTTATACAGTTAAAAAATAGAGAGAATTTTGAAGCCCTTCTCACTCAAGGCCAGTGAGATGAAAATACAGCCAAAGCCACACTGCATAGCAGGGACCTCTCCAATAATTTCTCTGTCTAGGCATGGGAATCCTAGTTAAAAGGGGCAAATGAGTGAAGTTTTCTCCTTTTAGCTTTTGGGTAGAAAGAAAACAACCAAAGATGGGTAGAGATGTTTCAGGGAACTTTTTCCTGAAGCAGTGATCCCCCTGGCCCTGGCCTCCTGCTTCTTGCAGTGGAGAAGAATGAGAGTGTCTTTTTTTTTTGGTGAGCTCTGGCCCTCTTCCTCAGGATTCCTTTCCTCCCCAAAACAACAGCTTTGCACAATGCCTGGTGGCTGGGGGGTGGGGTGGGGGTTGTTTATGGTAACTACTTGAGTTCAACGGTAGTTTGGTGTTTTCTTTTATTGTTGCTAATTTGAATTTATTTTAAAAAGGGGAATTAAATTACCCAGACAGGAAGATGTTGATGCAAATTTCCTAACTGCTAAGATAATAAGATTGAAATTAGGAGCATGTACATATCTTCAAGAAGCATCAAAAATACATAACTACAATTTAGGGACCTTAGAAAGATTTCACTTTTAAAAGAAATGGGATTCTTTGACTTACTTGAGTTCAAGTCTGTTTTTTAAATGCCACGACCAAGACTGGAAAGCTCTCCTCTTCCTCAGAGATTCAGCAGGGTTGTGTTGAAGCCTTCCTGAGAGCCACATCCTGCTCCAACACGCTTTCTCCAGGTCATCTCAGAGGCTCCCCAAAGCAAGCACTGTGAGAAGGACACTTGACAGTTCATTCCACCCTACAGCTCTAATTTTACCTGCAAGTTTTGTGCTGGAGTTCAAGCAGCAGAACCTACACAGTGGAAAAGTCAGAGCACGCACTACCACACATGCAGTTATTTGACATCTTGAGAAGCCTGAAGTCCAATTCTGAGAGCAGAACTTTTGAAGCCATCAGATGCTACAAAAAAAAATAGCCCATCTATTATTTCTGTCTCCTTTTGTGTGCAGCTAACAGGGTGTGTTCAGCCCAGAGCATCTCCCAGTGCTTACACAGGGCACAGGTACAGGAGTTCCTTCCACACTCCATGCCCAGGCTTGGGGCTGGGCTGCAGCCAAGGCAACCATCAGCTCAGAGCACACTGCATCATGTGTGTGAGCTCTGCCATGTGCAGAAGGATCATTTTGGCCAAGGCCATGCCAGAGAGTACATCTCACCAGTGCATCCTGCTGGAAAAGACTAATATTTATGAAAAAAAACCACCACAGCAGCCAACCAACCACCCAACCAAACAAAAAACCCACAACCAACCAAAAAAAACTCAAACCAAACAAAACCCCAACACAAAAAACCTACCCCAAACCCCCAAACCAAACCCAAGAACCCACCACCACCATTATTCACGGACAGTCAATATGATCCATCAATTTTTTATTTACATAGGTGTGCATAAATATTTTAATATACACGGATGCAAATTAACTGTTGATTTAGCACTGGCATCCCTAAAACTTCTCTGCTCTCAGAAGTCACTCTCTTTAAGCAGCAGGTTGTGATAAGTGGTGGCAAAGGGAGCTCAGAGGGACCTGAGAGGACAGAACATCCATGTTGGCTAATGCTGTTGGCTTCCAGCTCAGAGGACCAGCACATGCCCAGTGTCAACTGGGAGCTAAACAATGAGATGTGTGTGTTTAGTTTTTAAATCCTACAGCACTTAGTGCCTGCTGCTTCCTACTTACATCATGCTGCCAGCTTGGACATCCCCAAATGTTATTACCAAGATTAAGTGAAGAAGAATCCCATTTAAATAAAAAAAAACAAAACAAAACACCAAAACCAAACAAAAGCAGAAGGAAAAACCCTCCAACAAAAACCTAAAGCTTTTTTCCCCAGTTAATGGAAGAGAAGGGGCTTGGGTAACCTTCATCCTCCCCACAATTCCTGCTTTCTAGAGAAGCTCATTTGGCTTCTCTAAGGTGCTTCCCCTGCTTTTTCTCCTTCCATTCTCCCCACTGCCTCCCAGGATGCCTCTGTTCCCAAAATGATCACACCAACTCTCAGATAATTTTGCTATTCAGGTACTGTCTTTTTCTGCAGATTCCTGAGGAGAGATTTCTCCTGCAAGTCCCTTCAGAGGAGATCTACCAGTGAGGTGTCAATGATAATGGCCTGAGGAGGAGGATACAACAAAATGGCAAGGGATACATGGAACCAAGCAGCACCCACCAGCTGTCCTCTGCAGAACCCCTTGTGCTGCTCAAGCATCTCCTCTCCATTTCTCCCTTATCCTCACGCTCCCTAAGGTATGTTTTGGATTCATCTCCTTCAGAACATCAGCTTCTCAGCAACACATTGATGATTTTTAAAGTGTTTTTGCCTGGTCTGGGGTATACGTGTGTGGTACTGAAGCAGTAAGGACAGGAAAGGCATCAGCACACTCCCTTGAGCTCAAATTTGTCTGTACTAATCATGGAATTTGTTAGTTCTCCTCCTCCACTTTGGTTTCAAGTCAGATCATTCATGGCAAAGCTGCAGGTGGAAAGCCACACTTTGGATTAAAACTTGAGGAAGAAGAGTGAGGTGGGGGTAAAAGATCTTTAGGAATACAGTTGTTATTTAATAACTGATAGCTTTGCTTCTCTCATCCCACTTGCTGCTGAAGGACAGAAGCAGCTCAGAAAGAGCTTGATGGGCAAAAATAGGTGATTTTTGAGGGTCTGCCCTCTGGACTGTGTGTAAGTGGTGACACGTGCCTGCATTTGTCACAGTGGAGACATTACCTGGTCACAGTTTCCCTGGGCAAGTCAAAAGGAGCTTGGTTCCAGCTCCATACAATTCCAGACTGGTTTGGGCAGACAGGCAGCAAGGGGGGAATGTGCACACAGGGTGTACCTGGTGTAAGTGATGTCAGCACTGAGTGTGAGCACACACACACACGTGTTGTCTCCCTGGGCCTGCACGTGTGTGCTCAGCCATTGCAGTATTTGTCTGTGCTCTTGTCACACAGTGGATTATGTGTTTTTGTGGTTATTTTTGTGTCTGTCTGTCTGGACATCCACACAATCCATTTCAAGGGTTTTTCAAGTTGGTCTGATGCATGAGTATCTGCATTGAGCTCTGTCTGTCAGTGCTGTAATGAAAGGATGCACAGAATCATGAAATCATTTAGGTTGGTCATTGAGCTCTGTCTGTCACAGCTGTAATGAAAGGATGCACAGAATCACAGAATCATGAAATCATTTAGGTTGGAAAAGACCTTTTAAAACCTTTGAGTCCAACTGTTAACCCAGCACTGCCAAGTCACTACTAGACCGTGTCCCTCAGCACCACATCTCCACAGCTTTTCAGTGCCTCTAGGGATGGGGACCCCACCACTGCCCTGGGCAGCCTGGCACAGGGCTTGACCACCCTTTGGAGGAAGACATTTCTCCTTGTGTCCCACCTAAACCTCCCCTGGGGCAACTTGAAGATGGTTCCTCTTGTCCTGTCCCTTGGGAGCAGAGCTCGACCCCCCCCTGGCTCCAGGCTCCTGTCAGGAGCTGTGCAGAGCCAGAAGGTCTCCCCTGAGCCTCCTTTGCTCCAGGCTCAGCACCCCCAGCTCCCTCAGCTGCATGGACTAGCCAGGACCTGTGCTCATCCATGACACACGTCTGCATGGACCCCTCTAGACCTGCCTAACCTGCTTTGGTCTGGCCTGGAGAGCCAGAACTACAACAGGGTGAGGGAATTGACCTGTGTTTTTTTAAGGGAATACAGAATATGGCCAAGACTGGTTTGGATAAGTTTGGGATTTTTAAAATTTATTTTTCCTTATGCTTAGAAAAACAAATCTTTAGATTTTGGGTCTTAGATTTGGGTCAAAATCTTTAGATTTTGCCCGTTTGGCAACTGCATCCCTAATAAATGTTTTGCAGGCTTTTTGTAGCTGTCTGGTGAGCCAAAGTGAAGGACAACGTTTGTTCTGTCATGGTCATTTGTTAAGTGAAGGAACCTCCCTGTGGATCTCCTGGGGAGCATTTTGTACAGTTTGCCCAAGAACCAGGAATTGCATTTTTTAAAATGATATCAGGAAAAAAAAGGTATTTCAGTCCCCAGCACCTTGACTAAAAATACAGACCTGATTTTTCAGTGCTCTACCTAATAATTGAGGTGTGGGTTCTCTGTTTTGCACTTGCTTTTCTTCCCTGAGTCTTGAGAGGTGATACTTGGCCACTGGAGTCCCAGCATGGTGGAGCAGGTCCACTTGGCTTCTGCAGAACTGAGTAGACAAGGGGCAAGACAGCAGAAAATTAGGGCACGGGGGCCTATCCCAATTCCCCTGAGGGAAATGGGAGCTGGATTAAGCCTAAATCTCTAATTACAGAGGGGTAATAGTCTCTCAGAACTCCCACAGAAGCAAGAGGGAGTTGGAGCAAGCCCAAGACTCTAATTGCATTTTTCCTTGCCATTTTTGTTCATATATTTTGTTTACTCTGGCTCATCATTACATTATTTTGTAATTATTATGATGGGATTAGTGGCCATTAAATATCTGATTTCTGAATGGTATGACTTGTTCCTAGCTGCTGATGTCAGTGATGTATGTCAGAAAGGTTTTCTATGGCAAGAGGGAGATGAATTTATCTAATGACTGCAATGGATGGAGGTTTATAGAGTTCCTCCCAGCACCTCCAAGAGCCACAGTACTCTTCTGTGTGCAGGAAACAAGCCAGTGCAGGGCCACACCAGGATTGTTCTTGTCTCTGTGTATTTCAGCCTCATGTTCATACCAAAACCTTTGAATTTCCACCGTGAGGGCTGGATTTAGGTAAGGAATTTGGTAAGAAGGGAGCATAGCCAACTGTGTGTTAGCTACTATCTGGAGAAAGCTTTCATGGTCTCTGCTGCTTTGGTGCACCCCAACATGAGGTTAACTCTGCAGCAGCATCCATGTCTCATCTACAGTATAGATGTTTGGGGTTTTTTCTCACCTGGAATCCCATCCCCAGGCATGACAGTTGTAGAGGTAAGAGGAGAGTTACAACACACCAGGCAAGGAGAAGTCCACGTGCCTGTCCAGCTGCTTCTTACTACTTCATAGCATCATGGACTGGTTTGGGTTGGAAAGGACCTTCAAGGTCATCTAGTTCCTACCCCCTGCCATGGGCAGGGACACCTCCCACTAGAGCAGGTTGCTCAGAGCCCTGTCCAACCTGGCCTTGAACACGCCCAGTGATGGAGCATCCACAGCTTCCCTGGGCAGCCTGGGCCAGGGTCTCACCATCCTCCTAGTGAAGAACTTCTGTGTACCTAACCTCCATCTCCCCTCTTCCAGCTGGCAGCCATTCCCCCTTGTCCTGTCACTACAAGCCCTTGTAAAAAGTCCCTCCCCAGGCAGTTCTACCTTCCCACCACTGCCTGTGTGGTGGTGACAGCCTCTCAAGGGCTGCCCAGGGCCCTGGCACCTGGTGGGAGTCCTTGCTGAGGCCAGTGCACACTGCCTGCCTGGATCCAGGCAGGACTCCAGGTCCATGACGTCAGTGTGGCTTGGAAAACATCAAAGGAGGAAACATCTCCTGGAGCAAGGGGCCTTTCTGCAGTCCTTCTGCAGGACAGAACTCTCCTTAGTCACCCGTTAGTAACATCCTGAGGCAGATGGACACTCCTGGGTTTGGGAGATTTCACTGCTTTGTCCTCATCTGCACTTCCAGTTTGTCACCCTGCAATATATGACCCTCAAAATTAGGGAAGGGCTAAGCAGAGAGCTCTGGGACAGCTTTATTCCAGGAGCAGTGGAAACAAGCAAGAGAATTAGCTGAGGATTTTGATTAATTAATGGAAGGGATCATGTCTCAAGGTTGTGTGACACAGGAGGACTTCACTCAGCCATGTAGGAGATCCCAACCACTCCAAGTCCCACTGGACCTACCTGGAGAGCTGCAAAGGAGAGGATGATCAATACACTGTGGAAGGACACCCTGAATCACTGATAGATCTGATCACTGCATTCTGGGACAGAAGGGCTTTGACCAACTTGGAGGTGTTTTGTTCCCAATTAATGTATTTGGGGCTACAGCTGAAGTACAGAAACTTTGAACCAAATAGTAGAAGACAAGTCTGTCAATTAAACTGCCCAGGAGATGTATTGGTAAGAGCCCCTCAGTTAAGAGAGCTACAGAGTCTGGGTAACCTCAGTCACTTCACTGGAGTCAGTCAGGACTCCAACTGACAGAGAAGAGGCAGGAATATCTTCCTCTTTGCATCCCTTTTATCCTGGTTAGAATAACAGCCTCAGCATGGATCTCCTAAATTCAGTAGGAGAGAAGGTTTTCTTCCAGGTGGAACAGTGTTTTGGTGTTATTTAATGTTCTTTAATCCTGTTTTTTCTCTTTGAATTCAGAAGCCTGGTGTGCAATGTTTCCAATACTAAACTCCTGTTGGGCCACGTCCTGTTGTGGTCCTCTCCTGCTGCTGTTCTTGTGGAAGGGGACACTTGCTCAGGAACAAACAGGCTGGAAAAGTTCAGGATAAGCAACAACAAAGAGTTTAAAACCAGATCTGACTGTCTAGCTTAAAACTGATCTGTTTCTTACAACCATCAGGGAGATTAGGTAGAAATGTTTACAAGACCTGTGAAAAAAGAATAGGATCACAAGGGAATTTTGGCCACTCTGGGCTGGGCAGAGCCTGGGGATGTGAGGAGGTGGAGGGGTAAGCTGGCCAGGCCAGCTTCACCCTGCAACAGGAGCAAGTGTGCTGCCCAAATGCTGCTATGAGCTGTGAAATGCAAGAACTTGTGAAAACTGCTCTCTTTAGCAGGTCAGGGTGCTGTAAGAAAGGTAAGGAAGGTACTTAACTCACACAACTCAACTAAAGCTGTTAGCATAATGTTGCTTTGGGGGGAAAAAAAAAACAAACAATATAAAGGGACATTTAAAAATCAAAGCCATTTTAAAATATAATTTCTCTTTTGCCATGAGAGAGGAAACCAGGTACTGGATGGGGAGAGAGTTGCACCAGTGAGGGCTGACAGAAAGGTAAGCAGCTCTTCTTGGTCTAATGACAAGGTGTCACCATTCTGCCCCCTTCTTCCCCTTTGTTAGGTCAGTACCCCTCCAGCCAGTGAAGCTGTTGGAGTTTTGGGTGGGTTTAGAGGAACTGGCTCCAGCAGAAATCTGCTAGGGAGCTGAAAAGTGCAGGTTCTGTGACACAGCTTTTGTAAATAGTGAAATTTTGTGTAATCTGGCAGCTAAGCATTTCCTTAAACACTAGTATCAAAATGCTGGCTAAACAGTAAATAATATGAAAAAATTGGGTTAGTAATATTAAAAAAAAAGGTAAAAATGACATTTTAATGTACACACAAAATGTTTTTTACTTTTTTTTTGAAGGAAAGAATGTATATGAAGGAAACTATTTGAGCAAAGCTTAAGAAAAAGGTGTCTAAATGTAGTAATGGTTAAAAAAATGACTTGACAAGGTTTTGCATACATCCATAGTTCATTTCTAACCAGGGAAAAACTGATTTTTGTGCAGAGTGCAGCCAAAGAGCCAGGGCTGGGGCTCTGTGGAGGGGACAGGCTGGCTCAGCACAGAGAGAAGAGGCTTCCCAGGGTTAGGTGGTAACTTTTTAAACAGGTTCTTCCCCACATTTCAAGCCCCCGAGGTTTGCAAATCAAGCTCCACCTTGCTGCCTCTCCCAGTCCTTGTTGCAGATCTCTGTGCTTCACTCCCCAGAGGTCCTGAGAAATGGTTAAAATCCTTGCAGATGTTCAGAGCAGCAGCTTTGGCTTCAGTTTGTCAGTAAATTGCAGAGATCTTTGCTCATAAAACGTTTGGAAGTTTTCTGCCCGGGGTCAGTGCCACGTAACTCTGGCTGAGCAGCTTTTCTGGGGGGGGGGCACTGAAGGCAGGTGCTAGGAACGGGTCGTTTTCTGCACTTTTCTGGAAGATACTTGCCATAAACCCACAGCAAAGAGTTAACAGGGCTGGGGACTCATCACGGGATGGGTGCTGACCTCGGTGGACTCAGCAGATCAGACCCCAGGAGGACCCTGCAGGAGCCAGGCACAGAGGGGGGGTGTCAGCTGTGGCTTTTAAAAACCAGTTAACAGCTGCTGACTTCAGTGGGAAAAGTGTCATCAGAAGGATGTTTGCTGCTTCACGCAGGAGGATTGAACTTTTCAGGAGGTAGTTCTCACTCCACTGCTCCTCTGGGCTGGCCACTGTCACGACAGGCACAGCAGAGATGAGATCCCTGAGCCTCTGCAGGCGACTGGTGGGACAGCGACCCCAAAGAGCCCTGCAACTGGCCACGGGCCAAAGTGGGACCCTGAGGGGCCAGTTAAGCGACAGACCCTTTAAAAACCACAACGTGCCATTAAGGTCTTTGATTAACCCTTTGGAAGTGGGGACTTGAGAAAGGGAAGGCAGTTTTTCTAGGGAAGCACTAATATATCACATTCTCCCACGCAAGGGCTACTAAAGGGTAAATTTGGCAACTCCGTGGCTCATCACACCAGTGGAGCAGGTAGTTTTTTAAAGCAGAGTAACTCCTTTCATACCTCACAATAGTTACCTTCCATCTACAAAAGCATCTTTTCTACTTAAAATAATTGTCTTTATTAATCCTTCACGGGCTCAGAACTTGAACCTGCTTTGTTGGCAGTTGCAGAAATCCAGGATCACCTGAAGAGCACTAATTTCTCCTTATTAGCCACGCAGTTTTAATTAGTTTGGAGAAGTTAAAAAGAGGACATCTCAGGAATTACATCTTTAAAAAGTCTCGCGTCTCGTCTGAATAAAAGTTTGTTACTCACCTGAACTAAAGCTTTAGATGCCCTGTTCTAATTCCGCGAGGTGGTTTTTGGCTCCAGGCAGGGTGATTCCGAACGGCTCTCCATGACAAAAGCCTTGTTAACCCTTCCCTGCCCGGCGGCTCCTCAAAGGCTCCCGGCGATTCCAGCGAAGAACGGGGCGGTGGGAACCTTCGCTGCTCGGTTTGCTCAGGCTTGACCACACCGTCACCATTTAACTCTTTTTATTTTGGAGAAAGTGAAGAAGTTTTCACCCCTTCTCCTTTTTTCCTCCCAGTTTGGCGCTTGCAGTATTTGCTGGGAAGATTTCTTGCCAGTTTGTGTGTGTTCTGGGAGGGGAGTGGAAGCCCAGGACTGAACAGCATATAGAGCAGAGGCATCAAGGTCCCAGGTAAACTGGGTGGCACAACTCCCTTGTCTCAACTAGACACCAGCAAGAGGGTGCACCACGGAGGCCAGATCCTGCCCAGCCTGCCCTGCCTTTCCACTGCCCTCTCTCTTTGACACCTGCAGGTTTGTGGGGTGGAAGGTGACTTCCAGCCCTGGTTTTGCTGGTCCCCTGGGTCCTGAGCCTGCTGGGGACCACGCGGGGCTGGGCTACTCCGGAGGGTCCTGCTCTGGCTCTCACATCACATTCCTTCTGGGGTTCAGAGATCCTGTTCCAGGAGGCTAAACCTGCTTGCTGAAGGAGTTTAGAAATCCTGGGGGCTAAATCAAAAGAATCATTTCCCAAATTATTTCGTCCTGCTAAAGCAGCTTCTCTAAACATCAGAACCAAGGATACCTCTTGCTCTTCGCTGGAAAAGGAAGGAATCTCTGCTGGCTCTTTGGAAGCTAAATCCTACAAGCCCTGGTGAATATTCATGCATATTCATGAAAATCATCTCGAGGAACTCAACGGGAACATTTCTGTGGATCGGGATCATTCCTGGGAGTGCAGGTTTGCCTAATGCAGCCCTGGTAGAACCCCGGGTTGATAATGCTGCAGTGCTGCCTCTCCTACTACCTGCCTTCCAGAGCTAAGTTTGGAAAGCAGTGAATCAAAAGTCCAAGTTAAAACTTTAAACTGCATCTTTCCAAACGCAGCAGCCGTCAAACAACAGGAAGGATTTCAAATGAACTAAACAACAAGTCATCAAAGGTGGCCTTGAGCCGGAGTTTTGTTTGGGTTTCTTTTCTTGGGTGTTTGGGATCTGCTACAATCGGTTCTACAAAAAGTAAAATCTCCAGCACAAGCAGCTTGAATCCATAACCAAATAAACAAAATGTTGCAAAGTGCTAGAGTATTTAAAGGAAAGAAATCGGTGATGGGGTTTTGGAACAATAATTTGCAAATTTAACTGGGAAACCAGCTTTTTCTTCCAGGTGAGGGAGAGCCAGAAGTAGCCAGAACATTCAGAAGAGGTAACTAGATCAGCTTTCAAAGCTGCTTTGATAACATGCTCTCTACCACAAACATTATTTTCACATAATCATCAAACCCATATTTTTGGATATTAGGAGAAATTTCATCCGGGTCATTTGACCCCCAGAGTTAACTGAGGCAAAATTCCTACTGCCTTTCAATGTGCTGCCTGAAATCACTGTTGTCTGGGGTAGAAAGAAGAAAAAGGGGGGATGTTGAGCTCTCTGTAGCCTTTGTTTCTCTACATTACCTGTAGTGAAAGATGGGCATACAGAGACAGGTTCTCTTAATTATCTAGAATTCAGACTTGAAGGGAATAAAAAATTAGAATTCATCAAAATTTAGGGAAAACACTATAAGACTACAGCCATCAGCCAGATCATTTCAGTGGGCAGCTTTTTTAAAAAGTTAATATTTATCCTAAATGGCATTCAGTTGAAAAAATAATTTTCAGGGAAAGTCTTCTATTATATTCTGGGAATTTAGGCTCTTAATAGCCAAAGTACTACGTAGTATGCAGCTAAATATAAAACAAAGTAAGCTCAGTTATCTAATATAGATATAAATACAGGTATTTGTGAAATCTAGTTAGAGCAAGAGTGGGGTGTTTTGTACCTTAATCTACAGAGGAAAAAGCTGAAGTGGGGGCTACTGGATCCTTGAGCCAAAATACCAGCTAAATATTTGTTTCCTTTGGCTGGATTTATTTCCTAACAGTAATAAAAAAGACTTAAATTATCAAATATGTCCATAGAGTAAATATACCTAATTGTTACCAAATTCATCCAGTAAAAGTTAGGAGACAATTGGATTTTTAAATTCCTGTGGACTGATCCTGCTCTCTTGAAATCAGTGGTAAAACTCCCTTTGGCTTCAGAGGGAGCTGAATTTCCTCTCAGATTTTTAAATAGAATTTATAAACACATCGATATTCTAAAATACCAATTATTTTAGCAGCTAAAGAATAAAACTTCACTGTTTCTTTAAAATCAAAGTAACAAAAATTTTAGATTAAAATGAAAGGAACCACGAGTGGCAAACACTGTAAAAAAAGCTTTTAGGTAGTTGCTATTTTTAGCTTATCAGCTGATAATTTGATAAAAAGGATTCAGTCTTATTTATCTACTGGTTTTCAGTGGTTTGTAGGACTTAGATGTTTCACATTCTCCATTAAAATATATAGGATTAGAAAGAAATAAAGCCCTGCCCTTGCAGAATAAAGGCACAAATATATTTTGGCAATTAAAACAATTAGATCTTGCTGCTGAATCTAAAACAACTTTACTGAAGTATCAACATTTTCATACTAGCACTAGAAAATAAAGCAGAGAGATGTTTGCAACGAGGAGGAACTTTTTCAAATAAAACAGATAAATTTGGTCTTTCAGGCATTAAAAAAAAATTCTCTTTGTTTGTATTTGTGAGTTTAAATTTGTAGTTTAGTAAATACTTTGAAATAGCAGAAAAAAAACTTCAAAGGGGGGTAACTGTTAGGATTAAAACTTATAATTTGTAGAAAGAGAGAATTCTTTGTTGAGGGCAAAGAATAAGCAGGAGTCAGTTTGGGGTTCAGGGCTATCCTATGGATCCCTGTAGTTCCTGCTAATTCATATGTCTTAAAGACTAAAATATGAGAATCAACACTCCTCCTTCCTGAAAATATTTCTATCCAAAAGTTCTGGTTTCTCCTCTTTTGCAAAAATTGCTGTTGACTTTTCTACAGAGAGGCAGACAAAACAAAAAAATAAAGTCAGTGAATTTGATCATAATTCTCAAATTCTTTTCTTCAAGCAGATTTTTTATTTTAAAATTGCTAATAGAAAATTATTTGACCATTTTTTTCCAAGTTAAATTTATATAAGAAGCTTTTTGAAAGTTACAGTATTATCTTACTTCTAACTGACCTGGAATTCAGCCCCTTTTTCAAACTGAATACTGTACAGAAAAATTAACAAAACGTGGCTGTAATTACCAGGAAAATTAATTTGCATTGTTGAATCTTAGTGGGGGGGGTTTGTTCTTTCTGAAGGTTTTAAAGCAGTTAGAAATGAAAACAAATGGGAATTAAAAAAAAAAAAATAAAAATCTGTTTCAAATCTTCCTTAAAACCCTTAAAAAGGTTTCTAAACCTTTACGTGAGGTTTGATATATTTTTGTCTGTTATGTATGGGTTATTTATAAACCTCCTTACGAGAAAAGTTTTCTATTTATAGAGGGTTCCTATCTCATTAAACGGACTGAGCAGACAGGGTTACATCAGATTGTTTGGAAGTTTAACTGAGACTTATTTCACAGAACAATCAGCAACATCAATATTCTACATGAAGCTTTACCCAAAGAGCATTTGTAATAATTAATATATGTCGAGAGTCCCATATTGATCATGTCTCTGGAAGCTGTCTTTTCAATTTCTACTTAATATTCCTAAAGTTTTTTTCCCTTTTATGGCTTCCAGAATAATAAACAGGATATCCCTGTTGTTTGTTTTTTTTTCTTTTAAATTTATAATAAAGAATAAATATTGATTTTCTTTTGATATCGAAATAAACAACTGACAGGAGGAGACATGCAGCAATTTTGCACAAGTAACTTTATGCCATTGAAGTTTTAAAGTCAGGGAGGGAGTTTAAAAGAAAAAAAGCAAGCAAAATAACCTCACAATTGAACAGAAATATTTGTAAATGTCTGCTGCATTTTTTTTTAAGAGGGGAACACAGGTTTCTCCCTTTGGTAACGCAGTCAAATTCAAAGAATACCATTAAAACTCCTACTGAGAGTTCTGCCACAGAAGTTAGCTTTTCAAAAGGCTGGAAAGCTCCTTAAATTTAATTGCAACTAGAGTAAAAAAAAAAAAAAAAGGTGTTTTCATGCCCTAAGTAAACCTAAATGTTTACCTTGGAAAAGAATAATTCCATATATCTGTTGGATGGAGGCAGGAAAGCCAGAGAAGTGGTTTTTTTTTTAAGGAAAAGAATGATTTCCACAGAACTTTTTAATCAGTGGGCATCAGTTTCTGGCTGTCTCAATGCTCTAATCAATACCAGAAGCTGGACTTTACAAACCCAGTGGTGGGCACAGGAGGGTCTGAGGTGGGAGCGAGCACAGGATCAGCCCAAGGTGGTGGCAGCACAGAAACAGAACTGTTAGGAACAAAATCCAACTTCTCTGGCTACAATTCCCACTGAAATGCTCCCTATATAGAAAACAGAATTGATGTATTAGGAATATGCTTCACTCTTGACTTGTGAAGGGACAGTTTTAGAGGTGATTAGTAAATTCTCCAGGATAAATTCACCAATTCATACATACCTCTATTACTTTTGGTTTTTAAAAAAATGTTTTCTTCTCCTCTGACAGAAATTATGGATTCTTTTTGCTCTCTAGAAATCATGGCAAAATTGCTGAAAGGGTCAAATTTATTATCAGTTGGCTTTAAGACTTTTGAAAAGTTTTCCAAGGTTTTTATATTTCACTTTTAAATAAGGCAGATGTGGAAGTTGAATCGATGTAATCAATTAATTTTAAAATTCCCAGTGATTAAGATTCAGCTCTAAATGATTATTATAATTATGACAAACTATTGTTACCATTATTTTGTAATTTGATTTATTTTTTTTTCCTGTAGGACACTATAAATATAAGACCAAGTCCTGCACTCAAAACTCCTGGTAGTATAAGATTAGACAAGGCAGATAGTGCAGGATTTGGAATGCAGTATCCTCATTTGTGGCTGTAATCTTATAACCATTTAATAATCTATATTAAAAGTTCAAATTTTAATACTTTTCCCTACTGCAACTCTCTAGATTTCTCTTCTATTTACTAACACTAGTACTTTGGCCACAGTTTTCACTCTTAATGTATTTCAAACAGGGAGACCCAATTGCCTGGTCTCTTGTCTCTAAAAATCCATCCTGCCAGGATGAGAATTAATTAATATAGCTTTAATTAAGTTTTCCCTTTTCCTTTTTCTCCCTGGTTAATTTGGAAGAGGGGGAAAAATAGGACTCAGATTTGTATCATTTCCTAACTCACATCAAATCCTGAGTTTTCAAAAGACAAATGCATGGAGTAATAATGACATGCTGCTAGTAGCATGCATTTAAAACATATTTTAAATATACCATTAATTTAATGTATTTCACAAAAGAAATCTATTTAATCAGCCTCAATATTTATCAGAGGTGGCAAACAGTGGTTTTAGTTATTAACTCTTATTTTTAATGGCCATTATACTTAGAGGACAGAATGTTGTTTAAACAGCCAGGCCTCATGCTCTGAAGGTTTAAAGCAACCATTCAAAGCATCTTCACCACTGTTCTGTGACAATAATCCAGCAAATCTCTCCTTCAGGACACAGGGATCTCGGGTGGGATGGCACCAGGGGCACAGGGGCATGACGGGGAAGGCAGCTGGAATACTGGGATAGGCTGGAATTAAGTGGGTGAACTCCAAACTGCTTGGTAGATGGCTGAAGAGAAGGTATAAAATTCTAATTGATATAAAATCATAGTTGTGAAGCTGTGAAATTGGACAGGCTGATCTGTACAAACCCAGGCAAAAGCTTGGCGGTGGTGGCTGGGCTCCTGTGACAGCAGTGACTGGTTGGACTGGTGTCCCACTCCCTTCTGAACTGGAGTTTGGAGCTGGGATGGGGATGAGTGGGAAAAATTGTTTGGCTGTGTCCTAGTAGGGTTTGATCAGGTTGTGTTTCTCAGGAGATTGCTGTGGATGGCATCGTGTGTTTAGGGGTTGGACTTTGTGGCTTGTCAAACTGCTCAAATGGAACTGAAACTTTAGGAATAGACAGCTCCTATTTTTTTTTATCCCAAAGAAAAAAAATATTGTAATGTAGAATGGACTCTATAAAATGGATGATAGGTCTCCTAGCTGCTGGAGCATTTCTTCCTTGCCCATATGAGATGGAAAGTAACCTGGAGCTAGAAGGTATCAATGGCTGCCTTGGACTAACAGCTGGCAAAAAGCAGGTAGATGCTGAGAGATTCACTTGCTGTCCGTGGGGGCTCCACGTGGGCCTCATTTTCCAAATTTAATTAAAATGAAGGATTTTTCCTGTCTATGGAAGTCAGATACATTCTCTGGGCTTTGAGTTCAGTGGTTGCATGTGGATGTGCAGCAATAGTGCAGCATGGGTCAGATCCTTCAGCTGAAGGGTCTGCAAGTGGTATGTGAGCTCTGAGGGTTCAAAAAGGGGAAAGAAGCCTTAGCTAGGTTGTCTCAATTAACAGCATTCTCCCCGTGTTTAGTTCATGAATTAATAAGAGTAACAAAGTTTGAATTAATCTGCTTGAACCTGCTCTTTTCATTGGCTTTATACCCTGGCTGTTAGCTGGGTCCCTTCACAAAACTCAGTCCAGCTTCAATGCCATTCGTGTGAGAGACACCAAACCTGAGCAGAAACATCTCACCCTAACCTATAGGAAGTGGTCGCTTGGTACTGTTTGGATCAGGAATTTGGGCTCACCACCACGGTTTAATGATAGGTCTGTAATTAATTGTCAACATGTGGATAAATATCAGGCCCCAAATTTTCTTCTTCTGTGCCTTTGCTTGATTCCTGATTATTTTAACCCTAATTGGGCGTTTGGAGAAGACCAGGTTGCTCTAAGCCATAAGTTTAAGTCCTACAGTATTTAGACAAATAATGTAAAGCTTGTTATGAAATGTTCAACCACTAATATTAAGGGGCTGCAAAGTCATTTAAGAAAAGTCCATGGGAAAGACTGCCAGGGCCTCATTTGTCCCAAAAATCTGTAGGTTCGTTGGTGTTACATTTATAAAGCATTTAATTTTAATATATTTTTTTTAATGGGCAAAGATCAAAGTCACACCCACAATATTTCTGAAACCAGAATGTTTTGTTTTCTTCTCACAGAAGTCTGTTGGATTTTGTTTTGTTCCATTCCCATGGTTGTGTCCTGCTCAGCACTGCAAGATTGGAAAGCCCCTCGAGCTGAGTGCTGACAAGTGTGCTCCTGGGGAGCAGCTAGACTGGGTGGCCAGCAAAGGGCTGGGTGACTCCAGGGTTAGTTGGACACAGCTTGGTTTACAACCCATAAATGTGTCTTCTTGAGGACAAGGTAGAGAATGTTTTTGGGTGCTGCTTCTGAGGGTTAAAATGGATGTTCTGGTCATCCTCTGACCTTGGTGGTGATACAAAGCCAAAGTTTCTAGCCAGCTTTTCGTGACCAGAGGTTGTTACTTGTTAGGCTCACTGGTTAAAAAAAAAAAAGAAGAAGAAATGAGGGTTTATTTTCTATTTTGCAAGCAGTTTAATTTCATGTGGCCAGTTGAATGCATGCTCTTTGCCTAGGTGCCCTGAGATGGCAACGAGGATGCAGAAATAAGTAACACCATTATTGGCAGATTGGCTACAGGAGAAATGCTGAACCACCTTCCTCAGGCCAGGGCTGCAGAAGGACCTTGGGAGTGTACCAGAGTGGTCTCAGCACCAGAAGACAAAAGGGCTGCTTGGCAATAGGTTGTTCTCCTCACTGCAGCCCTTCAGACAGGCAGAGGGAAATGGAGTGAGCTGCTCAGCTCTCTCCTTACAGGCCAAAATACACATCAGGTACCAAAGTCAGGACATGTTTTGAGACAATTGGGAGTTTTCAGACATGCCAAGTGCTTCTTCCAGCTGGGACGAGTGGTGGGTCGTGCCTTCCTGTCCTTCCACCTCTTTGTTTGGAAGGACTAATGCTTCTGGACTGTGAGGATCATGCCCTGCTTTTTAGTGGTAGGGTGCTGAACACATGGCAGAAAGGTGGGAACTCAATGGAGCAACTAAGGTAGTAACTAAATCATCCAGTCTGACAGATCTCCCATCAGCCAGCCCATCAGCAGGGAAGATTTTGTGTTGCTTTAACACAAAAGTTGTGGTTCTTTTTTCAGTCTCATAGGGATGAAGTGCTGGGTACCCACAGTGAGGTTCCTCTGCCCATCACATCCTTCCTCTGTGTGATCTACTGTATGCAATGTGGTGATGGCCAGCAATATTGACCCAGCTTGGTGAATCCATGATCTCCTTCTGCTTTCACCTCTCTCCCTCTTGCTGTCCTGAATTCTTCCCTTCTTCAATGACAAAGCCTAAGGCTGAAAATTCACTTTTCCAGGGAGACTGGACTTGCTGCCAGCAAGCCCAAGTAGTTAGCAGCCCAGTGGCTACCTAGATACTTTCAGGACCTTCTCACTCAAAACCTGAGCCACTGCTGGTGAATTTTGTTTTCTCTAACACTATGAATATTGTCATAAACTTTTTGCAACCTGTAGTTGGAGGAAAGGCTTCTTTAGCAGAGGTCAAGCTCCCATCTAGCCATGAGGTCCCACACTGAAGTTTTGGGAAGTGCCAGAAACCAGTTTGGTTGAACCTGGGTGTTGTGAAGGTTCATGGGTAGCTGGCAGAGGACCTACATGACAGCAAAGTCCATGGGGTCATCTGAGTTACAGCCACCTTCCTCTCGTGTTCCTCTTCAAACAGAGTTATTTGTGAGAGAAAGAGGTTTTGATCTTGGTGTATTTGCTTTAAATTTAAGGAAAAAATGAAAGCTGTTTTTTTTTCCCTGTGTTGTGCATGTGTTGTTTTAGATCTGCTGGTCTTTAGTTAGAAGTTGGAGAAGGTTGTGCTGGAAATCTAGGGGGTTGTTTTACACTGGTTGTTCAAAACAGGGCCAGGTGACCTTTGTAATGCCTGTGTTGGGATATTCACTGTACCTCTGTCAAGCCCCTTGTGAAAACAAGATGCTGTGGCACACGTAGGGGTGCTCCACGTGGTTGGGAGGCTCTCCACACATCCCCAGCCCCAGCAGCTAGCCTGGCTCCTGCTGCACTCATCTTGGTCTCTCCTTCGAGTCAGGATCAGAGCCTTGCTTAAGAGATCAGGAAGAAGTAAAGAGAGCTCAAGTCTGGAGTGTCTGAGGCTCACCTAGAGTGGGAAAGGGGTGACAAGTCAGTGACCCCAGGCTGTGCTCCAGCTGCTGCTGCACCCCTCCACACCTCTGTCCCTCAGCTCAGCCTGCCTGTGCTGACAGTCACCCTCTGCTGCAGTTATCATCTATCAGGGGATTTACATGGCACTAGGGGTTATGTCTGATGCCTTCCAAGCCAAACACATTAACGAGGGCTTGTTAATTGTTGCTCCACTCCTTGTTTCCAGAGAGGAAAAGGAGAGAGGGGCAGGTTGCCTTGTGATGACCTCTCGTACTGCAGCAGGAGAGGGCTGTGGACTGTCAGGAACCCCAAGGTGACACTCCAGAGCCCTTCAGGGCTGCAGGACAGGGCCCTCTTTGCACCTCAAGAATTTAAGTATCAGCATGAAGTATCTTTGACAGAACACCCTCTTTCCATGGTCCTGCCCGTGTCACTGTCCTCTGCCCCATGCAGTTTGGAAGGGTTCCTGGATGATACTTGCTGTGAAGCCTTTGTAGCCTTAAATTCAGGAGGCAAAAGCAACCTTTGCCTTAAAAACTAACCCTGTGGGGACCAGCAGGAGCAAAGTCTGTCTCCCAGGACGTTTTATCACCGAGGGAGGAGATGCCCTGGCTGAAAACCTGATGCAAAATCCACGTCCCACCCAAGCACTGTGCAGACAGCTCCCTTACATGTGAGGCCATTTGGGACAAACCAGCCTCAGGTATCACAGGTAGGAAAGGGTGAATTTCAGCCTCTCTTCTCAGTAAGTCACATTTATAGTAACAGAGTCCTCTTGGATAGAAACGTGTGTGTCCATGAAGTGGAAAGGGCCAGGATCACAGCACAATTCCCCACTTTTATTCACCTTTCAGCTGGTGAACCAAACCAGCAGGGTAAATCAACCTGGGCTGTAGGTGTTCCCACAGGTGCTGCCTACCTGAGCCTCTCAGGTTTGACTTCTGGTGTGTAAACAGGACTGCAACTCCTGCAGGCAGCCGGTGAGGGTTCCCGTGCGTGCCTGTGGGACGCAGGATTTCTAGGGAAGAAGGTGAAAAAGTGACTGTTGTGCAGCTTCTCTAAACCCTGCAGTCCTTCCATCAAGTCTCAGGAACCCTTACGCCTGCAAAGAGAGCAACTGCAGCCCCTGGGTAGCTAGAGGAAGATGTCCCTGTGTGCACATGCTCCTGTCTGTGCATACCTGTGAGCTCAGGGCTGCGTTTTGGGGTCTGTGCCACGGAGAGGGGAAGGTGATAGAGAAGATGTGAAGAGACACCTTTCAAAAGTAAAAATGGCAGCTTTATTTTTTTTTTTTCTGCTGTTGATAGTCCCTAGTTTCTGGCAGCAGTGTGGTTGAATCCCCCAAAAAGGTGGGTTACAGAAGTAAATGCTTTGGGAAGTTTGATGGAGACAGCCCTGGAGCAGGACAGGAGTGGTTGTGTGGGGCTGGAGTGGTCCCTACAGCTCAGGGCAAGGAGGAGAAGTGGCTATGGGCCATCAGCAGCAGGCAGAGACGTGTTTCCCTCCCCGTGCAGACCACAGTGGACAGATCCCCTCTAGTTTCTACAGCCTGTGTTAAGAAGGGTATTTAGCACTAATTGAAGAGCATGCAGAAAGGGAAATGCCAGGGCTGGGTTGGGTTTTTTTTTTTTCCCCCTTGAGTTTGCACAGGAAAATAATTGAAGGCAAACGTTGTAGGTTGTAAGAAATACATTGGTCTGCATGTGGCATTTTTTTTTGTCACAGATTACAGACCCAGAGGCCTGATCCTGCTCTGAGTGAAGTTAATGGCACATTTCCTACAGATCTGAGGGAAGGAAGGAGCAGATCACAACCTCATGTGAGAGAGGAGAAGCTGCTCCTTTAGAAGGATGCTGCCCGTTACACTTTAGGCCCTCAAATTATTTTTTCTTAGCATCCTGGGAAAGAAATGGACATGAATTGCTCACGTTATAAGTGCAGTGAGGATTGTTTAAAAATGTAAATGTCTTGTTTAACATTGCTGGGCTGAAAAGATGAAAGATTCTGCCAGTGCAGGAAAGTGAAACTGGCTGAGAACAAAAGTGAAACCAAGAGGTGCCTTTCACTCCCCAGGCTGAGGGAAATGCAGAAAAGTAAATCCTAAACAGGTGATGCTGAATAGTAAAAGGGAATTTAAAATTTTCTTCACTTTTATTAACGTGGAAAAGCGTTGCTAGTGGTCTTGAGAAAGATTCCCCCTAAGACAGGTGTTTTCTCTTGATGGTATCTCTTTAAAAAGTCAGAGTCAGTTAAAACCATCTCTGTTCTTTTTTTTTTTCCCCCCTTTTTCTTTTTTTCTTTATCATGTTAAGGGGCATCTCTACACGTTTTCCCTTTTTCCTTTCTCATGCTTTGCATCACAGGCTGGCCAGTCGTTTACACTTTGTAGGCTGCCAGGAGCAGGTCCCCGAGCAGGACAGGGCTCCCCTTGCTTTGCAGAACTATGGATGGCTGTAATCAGCAAGATCCGGGGAGAAGGGACAGAAAAAAAGTATCTTTAAAAATAGCTGAAAACGACGGTAGAATGTGTTTAATGTGTAAAACAGTAAAAAAAGAGAGACAGTGTAGCAAATGGGAGAGACAGACATTCAGTTCTCCCTGCCCGGTCTAATAGGATCAGCAGGAGACAAATGTACAGGAAAGTGGGAAAAGCCCAAACAAAGCAACAGCAGAGGGTCCTAAAAAAGCATCAGGTGCCGTGGAGAAAAAGAGAGAAGGGAGGAAAGAAACTGTTTAGAGAAGTTAACACGGTGCAAAATCCTTCCTCGGTTCACATTTGCCAGCGTCCAGGAAATGAGGTGGGAAAACACACGTGGGGCAACAATCCCCACGGATCCGAGCGGCGTGAGGGGGGGGAAAAGTGTGCAAGGGGAAGGGGAAAAGATGCAAGAAAAGATTTCAACACAGGCAGACCCTTTTTTTAAAAAAGACAGAAGAAAAAAAAAAGGCAGTTGAGACATAAATCCCACAGCCTACAGAGCTGAGGCTTCCTGCCCATGACTTCCATGGCTAATGCTTCTTAAACGCCAAACTGAAACAAGGGGCTCTTGGAAATGAGCCTGCTGTGAGTTTTGCTCATTATCCTCACTTTTTTTTCCCCCTCTCAGGTTTGTTTGGAAAAGTGTAGAGGGAAAAAGGGCAGAAAAAATGGTATAGAGACAGTGATTTTTTAGCCAGTATCTTCCTCGCAGGTGAAGGGGGTGGGGGGGACAGAAATCTGAAAACTAGAGGCCTGGGTAAATTCTGCAGTGTCACAAATAGGATAACACAAATCACAGAAAAAAGGGGTAAAGCCAACCCTGTATTTATCCAAGAAGGTATTCAGCTTTTAAAACAGGGCTGGGAAAAGTTGCTGTGGGAAGGAATAGCTCAGGACCCTGTCCTCCTTCTAAATGGCTTTTAAAAAATATATATTAGATTTTAATATAGGGAAAATAAATTATTATCCTCCTTTTTAATAGGAGATGGTGACGTTTGCAGATGAAATGTTGGTAATGAGCTGGAGCATGCAGCAGAACACAGGCCTCAGAACCAAAACCCAGGTCTGGAAAATGTGGCACTTCAGACTGAGCAAGCAGAGAGCTCGTTGCTGACACGTGCCCCTGACTTAGCAGGAACGTTTTGGGGGCTTTCATTAGGACGTACTAGGAGTTTTTAAACTGCCTTTCAGGCCGAGAGGCACCAAGCCTTGCGAGGGCCAGGGAGTCTGAGTGTGAAGCAAGGGGTTTAAGCAGGTAATAATTTGCATTTGTTCTGGTTTTTGTTGTAGGGAGGGTGGCACAGCCCCTGCTCCGGACAGAAGGACAGCCAGCCCCGTGGAGCAAGCATCACTCCTCAGGTACCCTGCACTTATTGACAGCTTTTGATGGAGAAAAGAGCTGTTTTGTTCAGGCGAAATAACACCTGACCTTTGGGCCGTGTGGGGTTGGGTGTTTGGTGGCATTTCAGAGCCAGGCAAATATTTTTTTGGAGAGAGGCACAGTGTTGTGAGGGAGGGCAGTGGCTGCCGAGCCCTCCCCGTGGCCGGGGGGTCACAGGTGGGGCTGGCTGGGCTCTGCTGGATTTTCCCAGGAAAAGAGGCAAAGGCTGGGATGTTCTAGAAGGATGGATGTGTGTGGGAGCCAGGCTGAGTGTTCCTGTTCCCCTCGTGTGAGAGGAGCAAAGGAATGGGGGGTGGCTGCTGTTGGTTGTGCTGGGCTAAAAAACTCAGCTCTTTGTGACCGTGCGTGGCTTTTGGGGTACTGACCAATCTATTGGGTGTGGGAGCAATTAAAAATAGCCTGGTCTGATGAAGGTGGAGGAACGAAGCTTGTTTGGAAAGCATGCTGGTTAATTAAGGGAGAGTCAGTAAGTGGCAGGAAGCTCTGGAGAGGATGGTTTGGAGAAAATGTGGTTCCTTCAGGTGAAATGGGTCAAGGAGTGAAATGCTGTGTTGGGGAGAGAGAGGCTGGATTTGGGAAATCCTGACTGCTTTGTGTGAGGCTGCTGCACACCAAGAGGGAGAGGAGCTGTGCTCAGGTGTTGGCCTGGCTGTTGTCTTCTGGCACGTGGCTTGTCCTCTCTGGCTGGAATTGTTGATTCACCTCGGGTAATTTATAGACAGGAGAGAAATGTAAATTCCATTCACCAAACGGGCAGGTTTGGAGCATTTAAAAAAAAAAGGGAGAGATGTTAAAAATGGTTACAAGTCTCTAAAACCTGGGATGTTGCTCTGCAGCCTTTTGCAAGGCAAAAATCCCAAATAATAATATTTCCAGTGGGGAAAAAAAATATACAATAGCTAAAAACAATATAAACTGCTGCTAGAAGAGCTTGGAAATATGCAACATGTGAAGAGAGGGAGCTGGGATTTTTCAGTCTTGCCCTCGTCTCCCTCCTTATTTTTTGGCAAGGAAAATTCAATGATTTCCCTTAAAAATAAAGGGAATCAACAAATAAAACAGGGACGACACGTTGTGGTTAATTTTTGGTGAAATTTCTTTCCTCGTAAGCATTTTGGGTTTTAATTCTCAGTGCTGTGAAGGAGTCCAGCTCTCCAAGTTTGTGGGGAGAAAAGGTTTCAGCATCTCTGCTCATACCTGAGGGATCCATTTTAAAGTCCATTTCCCCTGTTTGCAAAATACTTTTTTATTAGATCTCTGTATTTGGGTTAAGACTTACTTAAAATTACTTAATTAGGTTACACCGAAATTCTAAGTGATTTAAAAAGAAGGATTAGGGTAATATGACAAAACATAACACTATTTTCATTGAAATCCTTAAATAAAGCCCTTTTAACCTGCCAATTTTAAAAATCTATAAATTGGGGGTATTAAAATAGGACAAAATATCAAGAGGCCGGGCTCATAATGGAATGAATAATCCTGTGGCAGTGAGCAGGGATCCTGTAGGTACGTCTGGGAGAGGGGAGAGGGTCCTTCACCCCTTCACTGGGGTGCTGAGAGTTTCTCTCTCCCTCTCACCCCTTTTTTAAGACTTTATTATATTTTAGTCAAACGCTTCTAAAATGCCTGTGGTTGATTTGGGCAGGGAAAATGCAGGGGAAGAGGTGAGGGTGGAGGTGCGCCGAGCTGCCTGGCAATTGATTGTGTTTCCCCAGGAAATTGGGGGAAATAAACCCAAGGAAAAATTGCCCCAGTGAGGAATAAATTCCAAATAATTGTATTGGTGCCGTTGGGAAAGAGCCGGGCTGAGAATTGTCTCAGAAATCCTCCTGGAAGTGGCTGCAAAACAGGGCCACATAAAAGGGCTTTCCAATTGTGTTTTCTCTGGATAAAGCTGTTGGCTTGTAGGCTGATTTAAAGGGAGAAGGTATTAAAAAATAAACTTAAAAAAACAAACAGCTAAAAATGTGTTTTCCTCACCGAGGAGTTGTCTTAAAAAAAAACAAAAACAAGCAAGGCAAATGTGGATGTTTCTTCCCTCTGTGTTAGGAGCTAAATAAACAATCAATTCCTAGAGATATTTTTTTTTTTTTAAAGCTAACTATTTGTACGAAAAAAAAATCTCTCCGGGAGCAGGTTTGTTTCAGGCAGGGTTTGAAGGCTGGAGCGTTAGCAGGAGGCTGCCGGGTGTCTGTGTGCGCTGGGGAGGCTGGAGCAGGAGGCAGCTCTCGCCGTGCTCCGTCAGGCAGGGACACCCGCCTGGGCACGGAGCAGTTCGGAGCACGACAAATGACAGCCTTTGGACTCGGCGTCCGCTGCGGGGGGCTCCCCTCCAAAAAAATCCCAGCCTGGAGTAGATGGAAGGAGGGCTGAGCTCGGGGGGTGCCGGCGGGGGCCGGGCCCAGACCCACCGCGGGGCTTTGCTGCGAGGGGCTGCGGGATCTGCCCCGACCTGTG
>NW_008623998.1:0-228 GCF_000691845.1 Merops nubicus
AACCCCAAACAACAAACCAACCAACCTCGTACCTAAGATGAGAGCTGCTGAAGAGATACACAGCTTCCAGGAACTAATGAGCACTGAGAGCTTCTTTCCCAAACAATTTCCTTCAAACATCACAACTTCAGTGTGAGACTGCCTTAGGAAACCAAGCTGAAGAGGGATTTGGGCTCTCAACAAAGAGCCAGTCAGGGAGCATCCTCCACTGAGGTTCAGTAGGGATGT
>NW_008623998.1:239-440 GCF_000691845.1 Merops nubicus
CAATAGCTCTACAAGCAAAATGAACAGTTTACAATAACACTGAGCAATTTGTCCTTCTTGAAACATCTGATCTCTGCCAGCCCAAAGACAGCAGCAGTGAGCATGAAATGTGAATGTGTTTTCCCTTGGGACTCAGTATAGAGCTATTACCCAAGATAGACTCTTGACCCCTTCCTAGGATCTCATGGTTTCAGATCTCCT
>NW_008623999.1:0-7482 GCF_000691845.1 Merops nubicus
GGAGAGCCCGGTGGGCTCGCAGCAGGGCCTGAGGAAAGGGGGTTCTGCGAACTTGAGGTGCTCGGGCAGCACCTGAGACTTTGCTGGCGCTGTGGGGCTTGTGAGGATGTGGCGGGGGGGGGGGGGGAAAAAAAACTCTCCTAATTGTTCGTGATTGCTAATTGTTCGTGACTTCTCTGCACGAACCACTCACTCCTAGCTTCAGAGAGGCTAAAAAATCACAGAAAGCCTGTTTTACACACATCTAGAAGACCTGTTGCTACTTTGTTTTCCAATAAGGTCGCTTCTAAAGTGATATTTTGTTTAAGAATACTTTTCATGCTAATTAACCAGTTTCTAATACATCTGACATGGATTCTGACAGTTCTGTATGTTTAAGCTGTGTGTTCTTTGAAGCAAAGTGCTTTCCAGAGTTTCTCTGAAGTACTTGTAGAGCTCTTGCTGCTTCTGATTAGAACAGAAAGCTCTTAATATGGTTGGGTGTTTTAAAAAATAGGAGAAAATCTCCATATCCATTTTTGTCCTGGCAGTGTGACTACTGAATGAAACAGCAACAGAATTTAGGTCTTTAGAAAAACACAGTAGTTGGTGTAGAAGCTCTTTCAGACATGAACCTAGGAGAAGATCCTTTGCCTTTCTGATTGATTGACTTTTGTGCTGCAGGGTTGCTTTTCTTAATTGTATGGCACAGCACACAGAAATAGCTGCATTCCTAAATGGGGCATGTTCTTCTGTGTCAAACCATGAGCTGAAAACTTAGGTAGTTGGTTTTTTTTTCATTTCAATGTTCATTTTGAAGTGGATTTATTAATTATGGTTAACTGTGGCTCCAAAGCACTGGGAGAAGTGACTGATCTCACTTCCTGCTTTGCAGTATCAACCTAAAACTCCCCAAAACGTTTTCAGTTCAGTGTTGGGCCTGTGTCATGTTTTGAGTGGGGGGTTGAGTTGTTGGTTTCATGCTGATTTTTCCTCCCCTTTCCTTGTTTTCCAGATGGGACACCCAGGCATGCCCCACTACCCCCCCATGGGGATGCACCCCATGGGCCAGAGACCCCCAAACATGCCGCCAGTTCCCCACGGGATGATGCCTCAGATGATGCCCCCCATGGGAGGACCCCCAATGGGGCAGGTAAGGCAGCTCCACCAGCTTCTTTTTACCTTGCTTCCTTCCCACAGTGCTGTCAGGTGGTCCCTGTGGTAGGTAAGTCTCATACAGCAGCATGATTTGGGGTGTTTTATGCCACATTTCCTGTCTGTGAGGAAACTCTTCTCATTTGGAACAGGTAGTTGATGCCCCTCGTGGGTCACTTTAATTGTAAATAGCTGTAGGTAGGAATCAGTGGTTGGTTTTTTGGTAAAGCTTTTTGGTAGCTTTCTTTAGATTTTGGAGCAGTAAGGTTGTCTTGCTAATACATACTGGAAACATAAAACAGTGGCTCTTTTCAGGGGTAGTAACAGCAAAGATCTTGATGTTTCTTTGATTCTTGGCTGACTCTTATCTGCACAGATGAAAACTGCAGGGTGACATGAGGGGAGAAGCAGCTAGGCTCTGAATTTTTGCAGAATTCCTTCTTGAATCCTAGGGAGAGGTTGATAATTCTGTGCATGTGCTGTTGGTGCTAGTGTGGTGTGTTTGAGACATCCCCCAGGGACAGGAAGCCAGAGTCACACCTGTGCTTTTTATGGATTTAAAGCTTTTTCAGTAATCAGAAATCCTTTTCTGTGGTTTCCAGTGAAAATTCTGAATTCCTAAAAGGAGCAATTCTATTATAAACACTTCAGTGATAGTACTTGTGATGAGAGTCTGTATATGCAGAAATTAAGTGGCTTCTGCTAGTCCAGAGGGAGGTCTGAGAAGGACTAACCCTGTGAGAAGAGCCCCCAAGGTCCTGCTGGCAGCTCACTGTCCTTCTGAGTGGTACCCTGGGTAGAGTGTGGGGGTTTGGTTTGGGGTGGTTGTGCTGGGTTTTCTTTTTTAACTGGTGTATAAAGGCTTGGTAGGTATCTCCTCAGCAGTTTGGCAGCCTGTTAAAGCTTCTGGTGTAAAAATAATGCAGTTTTGAAAGATGAGGAGGATTTCACCCTTGGCATGGTAGCTAATAGTGTGAGCTTTGGTCCATTAGGAACTTCAGTAGCAATTATAATCTATCCCTCTACTTCATTCCCTTGTAGCTCCTGTCCTTGCTCTGACACGTGGAATGTTTCAGCCTCTGGCTGTTTCAGTGGGTGCCACAGAGGCCTCGGGGCCCTTTGGCAGATGTAGGGCAGGAAGCTGACCATGGATGGGGCAGCAGAGAGGGGACACAGGCTCAGTGGCCCTGCAGGGGGGGACAGGATGGTGCTTTTCTCCCACTGAAGACATCAGCCCTTGTTGGCTCAGTTCCTTGAGGGATAAGCTCCTTTTTCCACCAGATAGCAGAGGTTTATTCATGAGGCTTTGGAGTTTGGCACATTCTGTAGCTTGTTTCCCCCTTTCTGAGGCTCACCCCCTAGGACAGGTGCTTCACAGAGACACCCTGTCAGCATCATTCAGAGGAGAGTCTTTTGGGAAAGAATTTGCTCTCCTTCCCAATCTTCCTTTGCTGACTTTGGGCTGGTGTTACACACAAAGCAGGCAGGGAGCAGGTTTCCCTCAGCACCTGAGCCAGGGCTTCCCAAAAGTTTCACACACCCAGAGCCCCCTTAGGAGTGGTGGTGGGACACCAGCACTTTCTTCTGCTTCTACAGGATGGTGAGAACTAGGAGGGGCTGCCTTCCAGTCTTTCCTTCCTCCCTCCCCCTCCCAGGAAAGCCCTGTGGATGTGAGAGTGGAGCAGTAGCCCTGCCACATAGCCCCCTCTCCCCACGAGGTGCTGGATGAGGAGAGTGCTAACAGCCTGGTGCTCCCTGAAGACACAGGGGGATGGGGTCACTTGGCCAGCCTGCCAAGGACAACGAAGGTAAAGGGGTGGAACTGGAAGGTTGAAGGGGGTTGGCTTCTCAAGACTTGTTTGGGATGAGTGGCCTGAAGTTTGTGTTTGTCATACAAATTATATATTTTGTTCCTTTTGATACTTTTTTTTATGGCTTCTTAATCCTTAAAAGCCACAGTCAGCAAAAGTAATGGGGAACAGGCAAGGTGGTAAACACTTCAGGTAGCATTTTGGGCATCTTTTTAGTGTCACTTTGGTGATGTGTAACTTCTGGATAACTATCCCTTTGAGACTATAAATATTTGAGCAAAAATGAGATTACCTGAGCAGCAGTTCTGTGCTTGGACCACCCAACAAATTCAGCTAAGAGTCTAGACTCAAGCTTCTTATCCCTCTAGTGTGGAATGTCCCTGTTGCCAAGTTCACACTGTCCCTGTTTTAATATCCTATATCTATATTAAGGGTTTTTTTCCTGGGCCTTTAAAAAAGAATTCAGATCTGATTTAGAGCTTTGATGTTAAATTTAATAGCTCTTTTTTCACCTTGAAGCTCTTTGCAGAAATTCATTCTCATGTCCCCATAAAGTGTTTCTGAGCATTTGCAGAAGTGAGAAGAAAGGGAGACAGGCTGAAAGTTGTTCAAAAAAAAAATGAGCCCAACTCATCTTAGATGCCAAGTTTACCTTGGCTGTGTTCAGTCTGTTCCTTGTGGCCTTGGAATTTTGCAGACATCTTTTCCCAGCACTTGTTTTTTTCTGCTTTCACTTTGGATTTCAGTGATAGATGTGTGATCTGTTAATAAGCTTAGTGTTTGTTGTCCTGCTGTAGATTGAATGGTTTTCTTTATTAATATTTCTTATCAGTCTCTGGAATACTATAGACATATTCCTCCTAAAGCTGATTTTGTAGGAGTGTAATGAAGGGAATCAGAAGTCTACAAACCTACCTTATTTTTTGTGCTTAAAAGGTGGGGTTTGTAATTCAAACCTAGTACCAGCTAATTGCCTTTAAATAACTAACAGGATACTCACCTTTTTCTGTGTGAAACCTACCTTACTTTTTCTGCTTAAAAGGTGTTTGTTTTTAACTCAAACCTAGTACCAGCTAATTGCCTTTAAATAAATAACAGGATACTCACCTTTTTTTGTGTGAAATACCCTAAGCTGTGTCTGCACTGCTGTTGAATTACAGATGCCTGGGATGATGCAGTCAGTGATGCCTGGGATGATGATGTCTCACATGTCCCAAGCTGCCATGCAGCCCACAGTCCCGGTGAGTTTAACTCAACTCCTCTGGTTTCCAACAGGCCTTTACTTATTCCTGCCCATGGCAATACCATGAAGTTTTATCTAGCTCTTGAATTGGTGTGAAAAATAAGATTTCTGCTGGTGATAGTTGGTGTCCTGTGGATTTTTGTGTCTTTAAACTCTTCTTTTAGCAGCTTTCCTGTTTTTCCTGCCTGGATTCTGCTTCTCACAGTGCTTCCAGCACTCCTGTTCCTTACCAGTGTGCACACTGGCTACTTGGAGGGCTCTGACCACCATCTACCTGATTTTTTCCTAAAAGTTCCTAAAATTCAGTGTGTTTGAGATCTTGAGTAGTTTGCTGAGATCAGCAAAGACACAAAGAAGTTATTTGGGTGGAAATGGAGAGGGAAGAGAAGAGATTTTACAGATGAAGTCACTCTGAGGTGGAAAAGGCTCAGTTTTTTTCCTATTAACATAAAGTTTTTGGAGATTTAAAGTAACTGTAGGAGATCCACTTAAAACCAATTCTACCCACTTTTATTTAGAAGAAAATGTTTTAATTTCTTACTGTGGAGATACAACATCCCCAAGTCAGAACTTGGGGTTTCATCCTTGTAGAACTCTGAATTTTTCTACAGTGCAAAGCACAAAACTTTTGTTGCTGCTTTTTTTTTGGTTATTTTAAAAAACAAGTTGGTTAATGCTCCACTTGTTTCTGGGTTGTGGGGGTTTTTTTTGTTTGCTGAAAGGGATCTTGAATTCATCTCCCAAATCTGCTGCATGTAACCAGGTGTCCTGTTCAGTACTCCATCCACCTTCTGGAGTCAGGAGAGGAAAAGCACAAGAGAGTTTGTGCAAAATAAGTAGAGAGGGGACTGTTAGGAATGTCACATCACCTTGCCATGGGCTGGATGACTGAGTTAATACCAGGGAAGGGATGTTAATTACCTTCTCAATAAAAACAAAATTAGTGCTTGGGCTTTATCAGACACCAGAGAATCTTCCTGTTGGTTACAAGTTTGTTTCTCACTGCTGGCCTCTGTAATGAGGTGTGAGTGTCTCTGGCAGCCTAAAATTCAAATTCTTGGTTCTTGTGCTCATGTAGCTCCTTCCTAACATACTAAATGCCCCAGAAGCTACTGGGTGGGGAGGATGTTGGTGATTTTCCTCCAAGTCCCATACAGAATTTCTTAGGAACTTCTGACAGGTGATGCTCATGGAAAATTTTGAGAGGGTTTCAGACCTCCAGAGAAAAACCTTAAAAATGCTATGGCCAAAAGATACTTGAAAGGGGAGGGATCAGCACTAAAATCAGGCCAGTTTTGAATTTCACTGCATATTTTTGTCAAGAAGGCAGATAATTTGGCTCTCTAATACTGGATTAGGAATAAATTTTGGTTGAACTATGTCTGTGTGTGCATACAGAGAGAGGGTTTAGGAGCTGACTGGAGGCCAACAGGGATTATTTGTACCCAAGACACATCTTGCTCATTGATCTGACAGTTCTGTCCAATTCTGGTGGTCTTTCAAACCTCTTCTCTGCAGGTTCACTGTCTGGTTTGTCATCCACAGAAGAGTTTCCTGCCAGGAAGCTGGGTAGAACCCATGTAATTCCTAAAAACAATCCCTTCAGGATGCAGCAAGTTAGAGTGGAATCTGCAAAACTAAACAGAGGCACAAGAAAAGAAGCATTTTAGATGTCATTTCTCTCTGTAAAAAATGTTGCTCTTTTCCTCAAGGAGCTTTTTGGTCCTAGAAGAGACCTGAAAGAGAAACCCTAGCCCAAGATAAACCTGCCAGTGGCCTACAGGAAAAGAAATTGGGGAAAACTCTGAATCCTGTTAATATTTTCTCCTAGTTTGAAAGAATGTCTCTAAGAGCTTTGGTTATTGGCAGGCAGTTTTATGAACACAATGTGAATAGTTCAGAGGATTATGACACATAATAAGAAGCCTGATAAGATATTCCATCAAAAATTCAGTCTTTTTTTGTTCCTCCCAACCTCCTAATTTGGAGGATCAAGGTAGAACAACAGCCAGGGACCCCCTCTGGAGTTTATTACATATATTGCTCTTCTGAAAAGCAGCTTGATGTTCCTAATTGCTTGTTTAAGGAACAGCAATAATGAAGTGGGCAATGAGGTTGGAACCCACGTGGAAGGCAGAAGAGCAGTTTGCTGCTGAAAGTAGTTGTTGGGTTGTTTACTGTATTTCTTGATGATTTAATTACTGTCTGTTGATTGTTTCTACAGCCAGGAGTGAACAGTATGGATGCCCAAGTAGGTGAGTACAAACAATTTGTCACTGTTTTGAAAGATTTCCCCAAAATTAAGTGAAGGTTTTTATTAAAAAAAAAGAAACAAACCCAAAACAAAACAAATTACACTTTTCTGTAAAATGTAATTTAGCATTTAAGTAACTGAAATCCCTGATTCACAGAAAAAGTTGTTTTAATTCTTTCACACATTGATTACTTAGAGTCTTTATATAAAAAAACAAAGCAACCAAACCCTTTAAAAATGATTTTGTTTTATTTTTTTAGCTGTAGCACCTCCTGGAACTCAGGTATGTGGAAACCACAATTCTAGCAGGTTACAGTGGGAGCATGGTGGGGTGTGTTTGTGGCTTGACAGGGTTTAAATAAAACCTATCTTATTTTTCTTACAAAAAAGCTGCTTTGCTTTATTAACTACAAACTATCACTTTGTAGTTGATGTTTTCTTTTATTTCCACTCATTTCTGCCCTAGCTGAGCAGCAAACTCAGATTCTCCTGTTACTTTAAAGCAGACTGGTTTTGGATTTAAATCTTTGCAAGTGTTTGGCTAAACAGTTACTTAGGGCAGAGTTGGGGGTTTATTTGCACTGAAGAAGATGGAAGGTTGTTCCTCTTTGTGCTTTTCCTCTTTATTTAATCCTTCCAAATCAGTGGCCAGCTGATAAGCAGGTTTTAATTTATCTTAGATTTAAGACTGAGAGTTTTGTTAGCAAAGGCTTTAGCAATAAAAAGAGAATATCCTTCATAGCTACCCAGAAAAATTTTGACAACATCACTGTGGTTTCTGAGGAATACAAAGGACTAACCTCAAAGGAATAGTTTTCACCACTTCATCCATTTACTGCTTGTTGGTAATTCAGCTTAACTCTTGTCCTCCCACCCCCAGAGTCTTGACATTATTTGAAATTTGCTTTTTTGAGTGCCTTATTCTGTGTTTATGGGAACACAGCACAATTCAGTGGCTTAAACAGGAATAAATCTTGGGCAGCTTGCTCTGGAAGGTGATTTAATACAGGTTGAACTTGTAAACAGGATGGTGCCATGCA
>NW_008624000.1:0-475 GCF_000691845.1 Merops nubicus
ACAAGGGCAGCAGCGTCACCCTCTTTGCTGCCACATCCCCAGAGCCCAAATCCCTCTCCTGGGCACGGTGCTGGGAGGTTTTAAGCAGGAGTCGTGGCAATGCCACTGCTTTTCCCATCCTCCCCTCCCTAGACCCAAGCAGGAGGGTTGTTGTCACACCTCGGTGCCACCAGCACATCCCCAGACCCCAGTGACAACATGAGGGGGTCACAGCCAAAGCTGGCCGAGCTGCAGCCCCCATACCCCACTTAGGGGACCCTAAAACACCCCTACCCCCGTGCAGCCCTGCTGGGGGGGGAATTTGGGGAGGGGGAAGGATTAACCCCAATAAACCCCCCCTGGTATCACATCCCTGTTCCCAGCACTGCTCCCCTGGCTGAGTGATTTGTACGTTATGATAATTATTTGAATGCAGTGCGACTTCCTATTTTAAGTGGGCTTAGTTGGATGTGACAAGCCGGCCATAAAAGCAGAG
>NW_008624001.1:0-12994 GCF_000691845.1 Merops nubicus
TTTTATTTTATTTTATTTTATTTGCAGCAGTACACTAGCATTACAAATTAAATGATCCCTCTTGGAATTTCAAATAAGTAAATAACTTAATAAATCCCCAACTTATTAATTAAATTCCTTATAGAAAAAAAAAAATAAAACCCCACAAAAAAAACTTCAAACTCCTTTTCAAAGAAATGCTATATTCTGAGCAGCAGACCTGTCACTTCAGATGAGGTGCACCTCTCATCTCACAGAGGTCAATGCAGTGCTGTGCAGTGACAATGGATGATTCCCTTACATTATTTTTTTAGAGTATCATCAGCCCACAGCAGCCAAGCAGCAAGGCTGCTCAGAGCAGCATTCTGTGCTCGGTAACACATTGTCATGGCAACCAAACAAATGGGTCATCCCACTCTTGCGCGGTTTCATTGTTGCACAGTGTGTAAGAGAAATCAGCATATGAACGTGAATGTGTCTCCCAGCTTCTGTGAGATTGAGCTAAATTCCCTTCCTAATCTGCCCTGGGGCATGGTACCTCTTGGGGAGGCACTGAGCCTCTGGGCCTGCTCAGGGACATGCAGGTGCTTAGGTCGATGAGCTCAGGGTGTGAAAAAAAGGGCTTTGGAGTAAAAGCAGCTGCCAGGAAACAGTGATGATCTTTTCTCCAAGAAATAAGTGGGTAGTAGAGGGAAATACACAACTGAAACAGAGGCAATAAAGTAGGAATGACTGAGCCAAGTGCTGGTGGTGGAATAAGTGGGAAATGTGGTGGTGTAGTTGGAAAAGTGGATAAGGGAGTCTTCTGAGGAGTGTGAAGTAGTGTGCCTGCCAAGCACTGACTTGTTCTGACTACATCTGTCCCGTGGTTTCCTCACTGTTCCAATCATGTTCTCCTTCACACTTTTTACTTCCATGCTTATCTCCTGTTCTCCTTCCCATTCTTTTGTGTATTCTGTAATAATCCTTCACTGACGCTTCATCCTCTACTCCTGTGGTCTTATTAGCTCACACCCACTCAGCCACACTCTCCATAGCTTCTGGTAGGACTGTGTCAGCACCACCTGTCCTTTACACTGTAAGATACTTTCTATCATGGAACCTTTTTTTCAGACAGATGAGAACTTAAGCAAGTTTATAGCTCTTCCAGCTGGAACTGAATGTGCCAGACATCTGTATGAAGCACGTACTTTCGTGAAGTTTATATACTTACCACCAGCCAAAATTCATAAAACATTTCCAAGATTCAGGATAGGATTGACATAGAGCTGGGCCAAAATTATGGTAATCTTAAAAAAAGATGTAACAAATTTCCCACAGTTTATGCTATCGCCACAGTGCAGAACAGGGGTACGCAGATTATCAGGACATGATGAAGTTTCCTTCTGGGCTTGCATTTTGTCTTCCTTATTAGTATCTGTTCTTTTCCAAATAAGATATAAGCCCCTGAAATATTGTCATTTGCATATATCAGCAGAGAATTCTTAGTGTTTATCAGAAAAGACCCAGAGGTTTTGTTTATATCGCACATGCTGCAGGCCAGAGACTGGAGTGGAGTGTGCCCTCAGGGGAAAATAATACAGTAGTCTGAAAAAAGGTAAGCAGACTCTGGAGATGGGAGCTGCATCAAGAGGAAGACAAAGACTACTAGACAAGAAGATGAGTTTAAAAGGATGAGCAGAATCATAGAGTGATTTGCGTTGGAAGGGACCTAAAAGATCATCTAGTCCAACTCCCCTGCCATGGGCAGGGATATTTTCCACTAGACCAAGTTACTCAAAGCCCCATCCAACTGCCCTTGAACACTCCCAGGGATGAAGCATCCACTTTTCTTGGTAGACTCTTCCAGTGTCTCAAAATATAAGGAAGAATTTCTTCCTTACATCTGATCTAAATCAAATTTCTTAGTTCATTTAAAACTGTTACCCTGTCCTTTCCTGTAGGAAAGGAGTCCCTTCCCATCTTTTCTGTAGGAAGAAGACTTAGAAGCAGTGATTAGCTGTTTTCAGAGACCAGGTCTAAAGTGAGCAAATAAGATAAAAGAAGGGTTCTGGATTTTATGGTAGTCCAAGATACTGGGAAGAACTGGGACATCACAGGCAAGCAGGTTGTGGGGAGGGAGCCTGAAATTAAAACCTAGTGGGTGCAGCTTTGCAGATGAAGATCCACCTAGGTGAGAATAGGGAGGCAGCCATGGGGAGTGAGAGGAGATGCAGTAAATGAAGGGGCTCAGCTTCCCAGAGAGCAGTGGTGCAGGACAGATTGCATGAGGACTAGAAAAGGAGAATGTGAGACTCATTGCAAAGGAAGACTGGTGTGAGAAATACAAGACAGGGTAACAGAGACTGAGAACAGGACCAAGAGCTATAAGATAATGAGGAAATAATGGAAACATGAGGTAGAAGGGATTTATTTTATGGACAAAGAGCAGGAGCTATGCTCACCCATTCATCTGCTGTTCAGCAAATATGTGTGAAACCCCTCAGCAAAGGGTCTCATTGCCCACCCAGGAGGACAATTTCCCATGGCTGGTATTTACTTCATTAGTTCAAGCTGTAGAGTTCTGTGCTGTAGCTCTAGATATTGCCAACATGCAGGTGAACTATGAAGACACCCGGATGATGCCAAATTATGGGATATTTTGCTCCTGTTTCTGATTTAAAAACAGACAAACCTTGAAAAAAAAAAAATTACCTGCACACTGCTTTTAAAACAACCTGAAGCTCACAAAGCATTGGAAATGTAATTCACTTGTACAATCTCTCCTCAATCTGCTTGCATGCCTTTGTTATAGTGGAAGGTTTACTTAAAGGTCACACACTTTTATTGCAACAGGAATCATGGCTGTTTTATGGAACAGCCTGTTGTGAAGATAAGCTGTGGCTGTGCTGTGAAAGGTGTACAGACTGCAGGCCCACAGGTCAGAAGGTGTGTACAGAGGGAAGTGGGAAAAGAAAGCGTGCATTAAAACTTCTACAGAATTAGGTTCTACTCTGCCTCTCTCCACGATTTTGCCTACCATGTTAGGTGAGTCACTAGAGCCAAACTATTCATGTGTGGCAATTATGTTTTTTTCATTATTTGTGTCTCTCACCAGAGCCTGAACTGCGACGGTGTTGTGCTTTCACCATTGCCTTTCATGTCTTTGAGAGCTAATATGCTAAATGCACTCAGAATAATGTCTTCCACTGGAAGCTCAGAGTAAGCAGGAACAGTTTATTTTAATTTCTTTAGTTCCTCAGTCCTCTAGATATAAAACTGATGTACAAGTACTGCCTTATGTTATATAGATGGTCTGAAAATATGTTCTTGTCAGTTTGTGTAGTTGATGGATGTTAATACAAAACAACCATGAAAAGTCCCAGAGAATGTTCGATAACTCTGTCTTTAGAACAGGTTTTGAAAAACGCAGGAGTTAAGGCACAGGAGCCACAAGAATAAGCAAAATACTGAAAAGCTATTTAAGAGGTGAATACTCAATCAAGCAGATACGTACACAGTGTGTAATGATGAGATTGCAGATGGAATTAGAAAGCGTAATCACAAAAAGCCAAATTAAGTTTGCATACAGATCTTAATTCTTGCATTTCCTATCTGTTGAGACTGTTCAGCCTCAGAAAGAATATAATAATTTAACATTGCACAGGTTTTGCACATACTCATACTTTCCGCAACAGACACAAACACTGAAACAATAAGAAAATCCCATCCTTCAGAGCCGTGGGGATGGTGTACCCTTTTCTAGATCAGTGTGGTCACGTCATTTGAATGTGGTTGTATCCTAGTCTGTTGTTCTGCTTTCATTTTTGTGTTCTTTCAAATTCTTTCCGAGTAAGAGTGTACATTTCTTTCTATTTATACAGTGCCCTGTGCAGTCAGATTACAGTCTGGATACCAGTTGCGAGATGTTTACTGCAACACAAATATTAAATCATCTTGATATTGTCAAAACAACTAGGAGCCCATCGTGGAGACTGGTATTTTAGAAATGCAACATAAAAAGGCAGTCCTTGACCTAAGGATTTTATAAATTTAGAATAGGACACAGCCATATAAATAAGACATAGACATATAAAAAAGACATGAGCAGATGAAATAATAAAAAAATACAGTTACCCCTCCAAAAAAATCAGTAGTTTTCTGTATTTATACAAGCATAATTGACAACTTTGTTGTATCTTTCATATAAAACCTGCTTGCTACTTCTTTCCAGACATGCAGTTAGAGAGATGGCTATTTATTCTCCTCCTGAAACTTACTATAGGTTTTCACCTATAGTGGGCAAAATGAAAGCCAATGACCTTGTAATATGTGACAGATTCTCTGTTCAGTTTCCAGTTCCCAAAGCCCTGTTGTGTCCACTGTGTATCTCCATCTAAAAAATTACTTTCATATGGTATAACAAAAAGGAAGGAGATATCAAAATCTATATGATAGTAATAGTGAACATTACAAAATCAGGAAACTAAGTTATTCCAAGTTATTGCAAGAGAACAAGACTCAAAAGATTTATGACACATTTCTCTGAAGATGGAAAGAAAATAATGGGAAAATTACACTTTTGAACAAAATGTCTAAGGATTGTTTGTCTTGGAAGAGAAATATCATATCTGTACATGTGTCTGACATTCACAGACAATGTGTAGATGAAACATTTAATTAGTTTATAGAAGACTTGCATCAACAATTTATAGTTAGCATAGTTCATGATAGCAGTGAAATAGATGATAAAAGACAAAGAAACAAACAAAAAAAAACTATTTCAAGAATGTAAGAGCAGAGACCTTCCAGCAGAAGATCCACAGTTCATATCAGCTTGGGTAACTGAAAACGTTCTCAATTCTGACACTAAGAACCAGCATTCCCCTTGCCAAGAGCCATCACGATTGGAAATTCAGAATGCGAGTGAAGTTTGTATTCAGCTCCGTTTTTTTAACATGACCTGTGCTGAGCAGCTTTTCTTTTTTCCCTCCCTAATTTCTTCCTTCCTCTTTCCAAGTCTGTGGGAGGTGGCAATATAGTAAGAAGAAGAAACAGGGATGCAGGAGACCTGACCATGCATATCTGACTTTGTCACAAGTGCAAGTTTTTTTCTCTGTGCCTCAGCTTTTCTCTCTGTGAAACAGAGCCAACAACAAAGTAGTGCACAAGCAGGATCTCAGCATGCTCTAGAGTGAATGAAAAAAAAAAAAAAATTCTTGCATGTCAAGTTATTTGTCTTTATTTGGTTCACAAAAGTCTTATCAGATCTGATTTAGGGAAAAGCAAATCAGAGCTAATTCAGTCTTGCCTCAGCCACCTACTTCATCTTCAGTGCTAAGGAATGGAGGTAGTTCATGCACAACAACAACAATTATATTCCTTCTTAATTTTTAATTTTAATCTTTAAACCATGCTTTATAAAATCATTCCCATCACTGAGTATTCTACATTAACATGTATTAAGTATGGGATAGGCTTACTGAAGTAGTCGCTTTGTTTCATTGGAAATCTTTCACAGAAAATTTTCTTTCCAAAGCTAGAGAATATTTTAGGACTGACACAGGAATTAAAGTTGTGATTTTTGTTGTGAGAATTCAGGTTCCTGACTGTAAGTATTTACCAGCATTAACAATTTTAAATACATTATTTTGATACCATTATTGCACATTTGTCTTTCATTTGTAAATTCTTTCATTTCAAGATAAGGCTAGAAAGAAGAAAGATTTCCTGGGAAATATAGAACCGAGACTTAAACTAAACCAAGGGAAACAGGTTGTATAGTTTTGTGAAAATCACTTTCTCAGTATTACATGTGTGTAAAGGGTTGATATTTTGCCAGTCTATATTTTTCTTGTCCTTGGTGTTAGACTGAGGAAAACAGCCTCTGGCTATGGCCAGCAGGAGTGCTTCTGGCATGCTCTGCTTTGTTATTCCCATCAGATATTCCTTTTGGTTTGGCTTCTTTTTATTTACAAAAAAATTATTTTTATGGCACTAATTGCTATAAAATATTTTCCTCACATTTACAACTGGAACTATACTCTTGAGGTAATTTCTCATGTGTTTCTTGCCCAGGAGGTAAAAGTGCATTTATAGAGAACAGCAGAAATATCATCAAAACTGACCAGTTTCAACTGATGGTTACATGATAACCTATAACAAAATAAAGATTAAATAGACCTAGACAAAATGCAAAGGAGAGATAATAATGCAAACGGAACTTAGTTTAGGTTCCATTTTAGTAATTTAGTTCAATTTTTAACATCATCATTAAAATGAGCAATAAAACCCATAACGATAAGCTGCCACAAAAAAATAAACAGCAGTAGAAAAACTAATTAGAAACAGTAAAAAGGAAAGAGTTGTACAGCATCTCAGTGTTTATAATGCAAGAGGAGGGAACCAAAAAATAAACTGGTGAACTGAGACTACAAGAGAGAGTTAAGCTAACCTGATTTCTAGTGTTAGTAAAAGTATATAAAAAACAGAAATTTGAGCAAATAAAAATAAACATTGGGAAAAATTAAACAAAAAACGCAAACACTACAAAATGAGTAGAGGAAAGTTCTGGTTTCTTTGTCAGAATACAAACCAAAGTAAAAACACTGGAAACTTTTTGCATGCGACAGGAAAGAGCAGACAATAAGTACCTCTCTGTGAGGGTGTATAAATAACAACAATGGAACCGTTAGGAGTTGTGTACAAAGGAAGTAAATGCAGCATCTTTCCTTTAAAATGGCACAGAACCAGAGAAAGCACTGAGAGTGAAAATTACAGCTTGTTTCTGCAGTTAGAAAAAAATCCAACTGAGATTAAGACAAAATCAAAGACTAAATAGCAGCTAGAGTTCTGACAGCAGTAATGAGTCTAGAAAGGCATGTGGATTGTTTTTCATTTCTTTTTTGCCAAACACCAACTTCTCCCTGGGCTGTTGCAAGCACCTAAACACTCCATCATGGTCAGTTCAAAACTTTAAAAACAGCAGGCACCTTTAATTATCAGAGTTCAGGGTGAGACTGTTAGTATCAGAAGACACTAGAGGTTTTGGAGTGTAAAGTTTTGTAAGCTGTCTGAGTAACTCTATTTTGTACTGATAAATGATATTTTTTAAAAAAAAAGATTTCTTCACGCATCTATTTTTTCTGTTATGTGCTTCCCCTGTATCTGTTTGTTTCCCTGTTCAGTGTCCCTATATAGATACTATATATAGGGAGATATATTATAAAGTTCATATATAAATAGATTCTATACACGCTCAAATATATGGCAATGCCTTCTCTTTCTGGATTATCTCTATGTGGACAATTTAAAAAAAAAAACCTGAACAGTGGTGCAGTGTTGAATTTCCCCTCTCTCAGGAATGTAATCTCCAATGGCCCACTATCATTTCAAACTCCATGTGGTTAAAATCGAGCTGTTCATTTTGATACTTGTCTGTCTCATAGCAAACTGTCCATTTTTCTTCATAAATATCCCTTTGAGACCGAAGACAGAATAATTTATTCTGTCAATTCAAAAAACCATAAGAACATAGTGCCTTGATAAAGAGACTTCTCCCTCTCTTGCTTTCTCTCCTGAGCACACACATGCAGCACCTGCCCTGAAATGAAGTCTCACATCTAGTGATGTTTTATACAGGAAGTAAAATTACTTTACTAGCCTCAGGAAAGTACTTAAAAATATATTTGAAAACGTAATATCACTAACAGTATCAAAAATGTTCTGTTTACCGGCTGACTATTAAGACTCTAGGTGCATATTCATTGCACCAAATCTTTCACACTTTATTTTCACAGAAAAATAAAACATAACAAGGTGGTGTGAAATACAAACTGAACGTTATCTTCGCCTCCAAGTGAGTACAGCATGTTGCATACATTGGACATATTATGATACAAACTTCCTAGATACTATTAACATCTGTCAGACTGTCAAGCACCTTTTAAAAATTTATAGGACCCAGGCTTTTTTAACACCAGTTTGCAAAGGAACATTTTCCTGACCAAAGGACATCGAAGGACCATAAATGATGGCTTTCAAAAGGACATCTTGGATAATCTAATCCAAACACCTGCTTCAAGCAATGATGGCTTTATATTAGTCTTCCAACAAGTGTACTTAACGTTCCCTCAAAGACATCTAATTATTTGGTGTCAAACTGTCATACTGTCTGATCCACATCAGTGTTAAAGAAAAAGTCTATATATCCAGGCTAAAACAGTCTTTCTTCCAACTGAGGTTCTGGCCATTACTTCTGTCTACTACATATTTTTGCACTTGTGTCTTTCCCGTTTTCACACATTATGATGAATATATCTTTTAGCATTTCTGTCTCATTAAAGTCCTGTGATTTTCACATTCTACATTATTCTACACTTCAAGTACAGACAGCCTTTACTATATAAAATGACAGTTATACCCCTCCAGCTCACTGAAAAATACCTTTGCTTAAATTTCTTCAAATGCATAGGTACTCTTTTTGTAACATCTTCAGATAAGATCTCATTTTTGTTTGCATTATTGACACTCATTTTTCCTGAATATATTTTATTTTACTTCATGCCTATAGACATACATTTCTCCTGTAGTTTCTCATCTTCTGTGCTGTGAATGGTAGGATGGAAAAAAATCTTCTACAAGAATAAGGTTTTTTGTTGTTGCCTTGATTTACTTTTTATGTAATAGGTTTTGGACCCCGTATTTTAATGGCTAGGTGAATGCATCTGTCAGTGAAAAAACTTTGTACATACAATCTTACTAAATATGTCAAATTTCTACATTTAGGGCTTTTTCTTTATGACATCAAAGAAGGGCTAAACTATGATCTCAGGTATAGCAAAACATCTGACTTTCCTAACATTGAGGAACGGGAAAATTGCATTCATTTTTTGATCAAGACTGCTACAGTTAGTGAAAAGCTGCCCTAGTGATTAAAGTTTTGCTTCAGTCTTCATAGTGGCCAAGATTTCACATAACGTACTTTCTAAAATGGCAGAATTCTCTGTGCTATAGTAGTTGGATGTTAGATAGCACTGAGATAGTGCTTTGTCAACAGTTAGAGAGGGAGATTGAAGATTTTCAGTGCTAGGCAAAGGAATGGGTTTGACTTTAACTCCTGTAAATTACTGCTGTATATTTTAGCTCTACGTACTATATCTACTGTTCCAACAGGAAAAAAAAATTACCAAGATTAAAAAAAAATATTTTGGCAATCTCTAGCTAACTGTTGATAGCTGCTATTTCTGTATGTAGTGAAATCTGTTCTGTGCAGAAAAAAACTTTCTGTTTTATGTGCCCTGATACAGAACGTGCTAGATGAGATGCTTGACTCCTCACTGAAGTCTACATTTACCTGTTGCATTTTCTGAGGACAGAAACATGTTCTTCCAGTGGGTATGATGACAGTAGAAATAATGTCATGTTTTTATTGTCAGTCATCTGCCAGCACAGTGTAATGAATCATTTCTCTGAAGAGCCAGAGGTAACAGAAGTAAAGCTGCACAGGGGGAAGAAATGTAATTGTGTAATTGTGCAGCTAGGACACAGCAAGGAGGCTAGGAGAAAAGGAGAGAGATACTCAACCCCAACAAGCTTGTCAGCTGCCTCAGCCCATCTTGTCCAGTCACACACAATGATGAGACAAACACAGAGAGTATAAAACAGTTTATTAAAGATCCTGCTGCATGTGATGAGATCCTTTCTAATGGATAATGCCACTCAAAGAGTACATGATGGAGTATGACCTTGTAAACCCAGCTAACAAATACTAAAACTTTGTGCCTTTGTATATCCATGGCTGATGAGAACCCTTCGAGGTATAAAGGATAAATCTCTCTATTGATCATGTTAGAGTTCCCAGTACTCTCACTCACGAAGGATTCCTGCTTTGCCAGGGAGATGGTACTGCCCTGAAATTGACATTTTTTTTCTTTCTCTTTGCAATATGTATAAGGATAACCCATATTAATCACAGTTACTTCTTCCTCTTATGCGGGGTCTCGTATATATGTGACTGCTGTTAGCCTCAGATTTTAGCTCCCAGGAGTTTGCAGGGACCTTTAGGAGCTGTTATGTACATGACTTGCATTGTGTTTCTTGTCACTGATGAAGATCCTCCACCCCCACGTTCTTGCAACAATTAAATAAAAATTTGATTGAACTTCTCTCCAGTCAAATGATGTTATATTTGTAGGCAAACAGGCACTTGGGAGTACTCCTAGCCAGGATTGAACTTGAAGGATTCCTTGCAGCTTTTGGACTTTCAAACTTAGCAAAGTTGCCCGCACACTGCTAATCAGAATGTTGAAGCACTCTGTGCTCAGTGTACAAATGGAAGTTCTTACCAAGCTTAGGTTCTTGGTCTGTCTGCTTTTTCCAGTAGCTCCATCTTTGACCACATTCATTATTCCTGTCTAAGAATGCAGGATTGTTCTGTGCCATTTTCTTGGAACAAATGAAATAACACTATCTCAGCTTCTGGACAAGGATCTTTAAAGACTTTTTTTCTAGATTCTATTGCTGCAGTCAGTGTCTTTGACAACCTGATGCCCCTGATTCCTAAAACAAGTTCCAAAGTGAATCTCTCAGGGTTTCCAAAAAACCCTGAGAATAACAGACTGTTGGGGGCTGACTAGACCAGCACTCCTCAATCTGTATTCACCGTTCATGTATTTTTAGGTAAGAAATTAGTACAATCATTAACACAGACAATGATTAAATGAGATTCTTTACTTTCCAGTTTCTAATGCAAAGACCTGATTTTTATTTTTTTTTTTTTATAAAAGAAGGTTATTCTCAGTAGAAATCACTAATATCTATCAGAACAGTAACTTTGAAGAACTACTGTGAAAACTACAGAGATTTAGATCACAGTGGATTTGGCAGCAAACAAGCTAAGTAAAAATGATTTGCAGTTTGGCTTGCTCAGGTGGAAGAAGAGGAAAGAAGAGAATTAGTCTGGATTTACAGAACACTGGGGTTTCTGTTTTGAAATTATTTTTGGATTAGTATCTGGCCAGTTTCTGTTCCAACAGATTCTGGTTATGTTGGATAGACTCCACTCTAACAAAAATGATTCTGACCTCTTGGGAATAAAATTAGCAGGTTTTGTTTAGATGACTCTTGAGGTAAGTGGAAGAAATGGGAAAATTGAAATTCGTTGTAACTTCAGCAATCCAAGAGGCACTCCTGAAACACAGAAGAGTAAAAAGTTGGGTCGTTCTAAAAAATTATTTTTTCCTAACAGTGTATCTATGCAAAAAAAAATTAAAAAGCCTAAAAAACAAGCAAGAATAAGAGAGTACAAAACCTGAAGTTTGCAATGGTGATTATAACATATATAAGATTGTGAGAACAAGATTTTTTTTTTTAATCACTTTTGAACAATACAGATGATATTCAGTAGTTAACAGAAAAAAAGAAGAAATGTGTCATCATATGTCAGAGTACATATTTACAATGCAGATTAGAACAGATAATTTGACAGTGATGAGTGTGCAGATTAAACCTATGAATTCAACAACTCTCTACTCTTAAGTTCTGGAGTAAAAGAATACAAGGAGAAATTTTTAGGATAGAATGTAGAAATATTAAAGCCTTCCTTTGATCAGTTGGTCAAGCTACTACTGGAATATCACTGAAATCACAGAATATTTGTAAGCTTTTTAACTATTCAAGTTACCTCTTGGTCAAAAAATGTAAACAAAGGTCTAACACAGTAAACCTTCTGCATCACTGGGCAAAGAATTTACCACCTAAGGGAGGAATAAGCAGCCATGACCTGTGGCAACCTGAGCGTAAACAAATAACTAAGAAAGTCAGAATAAAGGCAAAGTGAACAGGCTAACAAGGAGCTGCTGATATTTACCCTAGAAAAGCACAGGTTCACAGAAGGGCAGTGTAAAGGGTTAAGCAGTCACTAGTACCACTCCACATTTTCACTCCTCTAGAGCATCATTCAGGATACCCCAGCAAGGCTTGGTCTGGTGAGCTACAGCAGAAGCTGTGATGGCAAAGTAACCTTTTCAAAACATTATGTGTCAATAGTGAAAGGAAACCAAGCCAAGCAGAAAAGGTGTGGAGGCAATCTGTGCTTACAGAGAGATAGGCACAGGTTATCTCGGATACCAAACTTTTGGAGAGCTTCGAAGAAGCCGCGTGTGCCTCTCACAGCTTACTCCTAAGTGTTGTCTTTTAACCTATCCCTCATTCTCTGCTCTTCCTTTTTCTGTCCTTCTCTTCACCTCTTCTTTGTTAAAGCTAAAAATCAGCATTAGTAGAAGAAAACTTTATCAACCTAAGTGGTGTCATTGTCTTCAAGTACCAGTAAATGGGCTATCTGAAGCTAATCTCTTCTTTCCGGTGTGTATATTTTCAGGCAGGTAATCTTGAATTAGCCCATTTTATTTCTAAATTAAAATCATGTGGTGTATAGTTTTTGTACCATTCTAAAGGGTTCTCTAGTTGCTTCACATAAATGCAAATTGGTAAATGAGGTCTGATGGAAGAAAGCACATCAGCAAGCAGAAAACAGGTCCCTCATAAAATCTAACACCAGGCCTAACTTCCTAAAAGAAGAAGAAAACAAAGAATAAGAAATAGTTAATGTATATCCATAAGGGAGCGCTCAAAGGAAGAATAAAAAAGATAGAAAAGAGGAAGGAACAGATACAGAATAAAATACCTAATCTAAATTGTCTTGTGGTGGAAGCAAGGTTTCTTCTTGCTAAATTCTGTGTATGACAGACAATGAAAGGCAGCGTTTGGGGTGTTGTTGGTGTTGCTTTTAACGCTTTAGCCTCAGAAAGAAAATATTTTGCCTTCCTTGCTTTTGCCGGAGTCTTTAGTGAAGAAGTTGGAGCTCTGATGTGAATGACTAGAGAAGTCTTCAGATTTCTGAAGACAAACCCCTAATCAGCTATTTGTAGACAGTCGGAGTAACTTTTAACGAGGGAAGAGGCGTTCTTAACACACCCCCAGCAAGCTTCCCTTCTCCCGCGCCCTGCCAGATTTCCTCCCCTCGCCCGCGGCCGCA
>NW_008624002.1:0-3414 GCF_000691845.1 Merops nubicus
AAAATATATAAAATAAAAATATATAAAATAAAAATATGTAAAAAGAATATGTATGTATCCTTAGTGGCATGGGGGGACTGGTACTCAAAACTAAGGCAGAAATTGTTTGGGTTTTTTGTTTTGTTTTTTAAGCAATGCACTTTTTTTTCTTCAAAATAAACATACAGATTTAACATGGACCTCAACTTCTATTCAGGAGGCATCTGAAAGACCAGGATTTTGCTACAAAACTTTGAATAAACTCTAAGAGAGAGAAATAAAATTAGGAGGCCAGCAAAAACTTTACAAAAATATAAGTGGCAGCAACAGGATACCTACAAACAATTGCTTCAGGAAGAGAGATGGAGCCCTGGGAAAAAAAAAGCAAACACACAAATAAAGAAAAATCAAACCCACCAAAAAATAAAACTGCACGCATCATTATGTGTGTGCTGGGTGCTGGTGTTCATAAAACAGCCACTTAGATCTAAGCAGCCACCTCCAAGGAGCTGCTGGTGAGCTCAAGAGCTAATAAACTGCACAGACTGGAACTCGGGGTGAAACCGGAAACATTGAAGAGCTACATATGTTAGAAATACAGTTTAGCTTTCAAAAATAATAGTTAATTGCGGAAAAAAAAGTACTGTTTACACTGAAAGATGTGAGAGGCAACAAGGAAAATGAGGAAAATCACTTAAGGTAATCCCTTAAACAGTACATAATTCAGTATTTTAAAAACTTTTTAGTCACAGAATTTCTTAGAAAAATCCTCCCATTCCACACAAACTTTAACAAGACAAACAAAACTAACAGCTTATCGTTTAGTGGCATTTCAGTAAACTGTGCTTACCCTCCCGTTCCAAATGATGCTGACTTTCTACCATCAATAGCACAAATTAACTCACATAACTGTTAAAAGAATACCCATTTGCTCTGAAAGTCATTCATCTTAGCACAAAATCTCCATAAATCTACATAAATGGACTTTGTGTGGAGAGCTAAATTGAATGCTGGGAGGGTGGTGGCAGTGAAATGACACACAGCTCAAAAGCTGCAGGCAAGGCATGGAGCTCATTTTTCCAGCCCACAGGCTGGAAGAGCAGCAACAGTCCGTGAGCAGCCTTTACCTAGAGGCTTCTAATCAACAAATCTCCTCATGACAGATAAAACTGGATTAATATGTACTATGGAGGCGTCAGTGGCGAATCCACGGGTCAGACTGCGTTGAGGTTTGTATTTAAAGCAAGACTGAAATCCCTTTGTTTTGTCCTTTAAAGACCAATTTTGTCTTCCAAATTTAGTGCAGTAACTCCTGAGAGGGCCATGCAAATTTTCCATTTAGCATCAGTACCAATTTCTGCAGAGAAAGCATTTTCAAACATCCTTTCTTCTGACCTCTTTTCCCCTCTCATTAAATGGAGTTCCCTCTGCACTCCCCTCAACGACAACATCCCAAGTATCTCTAAACTTTTAGAAGGGGAAGGCTCCTTCCCCTTTCTGAGGCAGCCTCACCACACCACCAGCTATGCCACTTTTCCAAGCACTGCTGGTCCACTCCACTGGTTCGGCTCAGCTCACAGCTACAAAGCCAGAGAGCAGCTAAGTGAGCTGGTGTGGAGGACCAGGATGAAGTTAGAAAGAAGAAAAGCATGCAAGAAGGTCGGCTGGAAAGCAGGGCAGTGCTGCCCAAAGCAGAAGACACTGTTACCCCAACAGAGGCATGGCACTGCTGCTGCTGCCCGGCTCTGCTCACCTACCTGGCTCCAGCAAAGCCTCGGCACACCCACTCAACTCTCAGAACCTCACATCTCTCAAGTGACCTTTAAGCTGCATCTAAGAGACCTAAAGTACCACTTTCCACCACTGCTGTTCTCGTTTCCTAGCACAGCAGGGGCTCTGCTTTTTGGGGCAAAGGGTGAGTGAGACAAGAAGTTATGCAATGAGAAGACAGAGAGCGAGCTCACAGGCAGGAGACTCGTGTGTGCCCCTCACCGAGGAGAGCACCTCAGGCAGGACCCTGTGTTTCCACTCTAACTCTTGGGCTTTCTAACCTGTGATCCCAAGCAAACCTGGTGCAGGAGTAGCAGCCCAGTAACGTCCTCTGACAAACGCTAAGCAGCTAACCAGGATGATCTCCTGCCTTGGGAGCGAGTAAGTAGATCTTCTAAGGTACAGCCAACTGCAAACCCTTCTACTGCAAACAGCAGGAACGTAAAGCTGGCACAGGAAGCTCTGCAGGAACAAATGAACGCAGCAATGGCAATTGAGCTACTTCTCTCCCTTCTCTGCTCACTGTCCGTATTGGTGAGGAGTGAGGAACACGCAGGGAAGAGCAGCTGTCTTTTGCATTTTTCACATATAAAGCAAACAAAGAGCTAGGAAATTCCCCGTAACAGACAAAGCTGTTTAAAATACACACGAGGTTGCACACTGTTACAGCCAGGGAAGAACCAGGAAATCACAATGAGATTTTTCACCCAGCCTTTGCAACCCACAACCATGCATTCTGCTTTTCCACATTACCTCACTCCCATCCACAGCCTATCACCCCACACGCCGTGCCCTCCTCTCCAAACGCCAGCTATCACCTCAACCCTGACCACAAACATAACCCCTAGGAAAAGGGGAAACAAAACCCACAGAGACACCACACAGCACTACTAAATATTTGTAAACAATCGGCAGAGGAATCACAACCTATTCCCGCAGCCGGCTCCCTCTATCAAGACAGCCGGCAGCAGCAGCAGCCCAGCTCAGCATCTTTAACCACGGGGAAACACCCGCTTCCCCCCTTTCTGCCCGGCCCCAGCTCCAAGCAGCACATTTCCCGGAGGTGACAGGAAGATACACAGCAACATGCAGGCGGTGAAGTATTGGGAGAAGGAAAACTCGGGAGTTTTGGGATGGAAGCACAGAGCAAGCACTTTGTTAGCAGTTTTCCTGCTTCTTACGGCTGCGCTAGAAGTAAAGGCAATTGAGCAACCCTAAGTGATTTGCAGAGATTTTTATTTCAGGTGAATTATATTTGAGCTGTCACCAATTCAATTAGGAATACGCACGAGGAGAAAGTGCCAAACATCACATTCCTGTATTTTCGGCAAAAGTGATTATTTCATAATATATCTTGATCACTTTGGGTGTTGTGAAAAGTCTCTGAAGACACGCTGGATTTGGATTTGAGCGCTGGCTGCTTTGCATATTCATTACATTTTCGCAGCGTTTCCAAAGGACTTTTAGCAGAAGGAAATTACACGTAGCTGCACAAGCGAGACTTCGCGGATTAAATAGTCTTGTCTAGCTCCGAGAAGTGCCAAAATACAACCTATTAAGCGAGTTTCGCAGCCAAATCCAGATGCGTATCTCGGCCGCAACTAATAAAGAAACTTGAAACATGCAAGAAAATATTTACGAAATCGCGTAAGAGCAAACCAAAAC
>NW_008624003.1:0-4808 GCF_000691845.1 Merops nubicus
TATATATAATGATTTATATAATATTTATATCTTGTATATTTTGATAATATGAATATATACATTGTTTTAATATATACATATAAGTAGCTAGCTAGCTAGAAGCTGTAGAACTGTATGTGCCCATAGCACCTTCTGCTGCCTTTTCCTAAACTCCAAGTAATTGGTCATGAGTAACAAGTTGTCCTCAGTATCTGAGAGGAAGCTGTACCAGTGCTGTAAACAGAAGGCCTATTATCTTTTTTGTGTTTGTGAAATGACACTTCTGCAATGCCTGCCTAGAATTGCATTGAAATGTACTGCTGTCACACTGTCTTGCAAATTTATGCCCATTTTTCTGTCCACTATCATTCATGATCCCTTTAGCAGTGTTATTTCTTTCCAGGTTTCACTGTCTACATGAAAAAAATTAAGCTTGGAATTGTATTTACCCCAGACAGATAAATGTTCTTTTTTTTTTCCACATTGAATTTCATTTATTTCTTCTCTGTCCATATTTAAAGCCCTCTAGCTCCACTTACATGATTTCTCTTTCTTCTCGTAGTGACTGCATCGCTTTCAAATTCAGTACCATCAATGAATTGCATGAAGACACCTATAACCCACTCCAAAATCAATATGAAGTAGAACTTAAAAACAGCTCCTGTTGACCTTTACTAAGCTCCTCCCTTTTCAGCCTATGGAAATTTGTTTTTTCTTGCTTTAAGGTTCTGAAGTCACATTTCAGTTGTGTATTAATTTGTAGAACAGTATTTCATGAGACATTGTGTCAGAGATTTAAGTAGAATTTAGACTACTATTGCTTTTTTTCAGCCATTCATTTTACATACAGTAAAATGTTATCATCTTCATCTATCAAGATGTCATCTTCAAAATCTTCTTGCTGATCTAGAACTTCAGGTTCCTGAAGATCAGGTTATACCCCTGCTCTGTTCCCAGTGAGGAAAGTACTGTTTCTGTAGCACACCAAAACTAAACTATGCATAAAGTCAAAATATTTCTGATTCACTTTTCCTTGTGAGTGAAGGAAATTATTTTGTTCCTTCCCTAGATGCAGTTTCCTAAGTGGCAGGTAATAAGATGCAGCAGAAAAAGGTTTTTGTGTTGTGTTTTCTTTTGTTTGTTTTTTTTTTTCACTTCTGTCTGCCTTCTTACACAACTTGAATGGAGTTAACTTGAGGAGTAACAGAGGAACCTGCTCTCTGGGATGTTTGAGTAACCTCATTCCCAGCTTTTTCCTCTCAATATTTTTCCAATACTGTTCTAGGATAGAGAGAGTCCTCAGAAAACAATTGTCAAAATCACTGTTCTTTGTTTCCTTTTGAATTTTTTTTGTGTTCTTTATAGTGTTTTGCTAATTACCCAGATCTCCATGTCTCATCAAAAATAATTGCTTGTGGCAGAGTAAATGAATTTCCTAACTGCCTTCCTACCAGCTGGCTTGAATAATTTGTAAATGTTCCACCTTTCCGACTGTTCTTTTGTCTGGTTTTTATCAATGTATATTTGAAAATGTCAGCATTTGCTAGTTACATAAGCTTTATTTTCTATGCCTCTTGTTTAACAAAGACCTTTCACAGGATAACTGAATTTCAGTAATTTTTAGTCATTACCAAAGTCATTTTATTCCTCTTTTACTAAATGATACATTTGCTTTCCAAGATTTTTTCTTCCTCAGCAAAAAAAAATACTCTTTTAATTTCTTTAACTACTTTGCCATACAAGAACTAAGATAGATTAAGTTTTATTGCTCCTATTTTCCTTCCACAAACTTTTTTATTTTATGTATTTCTCATAAATTTGGGGTTGTAACTCTTTCCAATTTTGCATCCTGGAAAATAAAATTTTCATCAACAGATCCTTTCAAAAATGACAAATATGACTATTTCTTCCTCCTTGCATTCTTCTGCAAAATTATAAATAATAAGTAATGTTGATCCTTAATTAAAATGTACTTTAAATTAGCTGCTCTGATAAATGGCAGGGCATCCTAATGGACATCAAGTCCCAGCATATAATCCTACAGGTTGTAGCTGAAGAATTCTTTCCTTTTTCCTCCACTAAAGGAAAAGAACTGAAACCCTGTTCATGTAGTCATGTTTTAGTCACAGAAAATTGTTACCAAGGAAGGTGGAATTTAGGGAGAAGTAAATGCTGATTAATGATTCAAACATGTGGACACAAATTATTTAATTTCTTCCATTAAGTGATTCCTGACCTGTGTTACCCTCTACAGTTTAAGAAACCATTGGCTTAATACTAATTGAAATTGAGAATAAAATTACTTAAAATTGTACTATTCTTATGTTCTTTTTTTCTACTTTTTAAAAGACATAGATATTTAAGTTTAATTCTCCTATGTTTATTCTACTTTTATTACCAAAGTGATCGCTATCCTCATTCCCTCCAAATATGTTTACAATCAAATAATTTCTGTGAGCTATAGTCATCAAATTTTTTTTTGCTTCTTTCTCCATAATCCCGAGAAACCTATATCCAATGTCTGTGCTTTTCCTCATTTTGTCCCACATCCAATAAACTTCACAGTTATGTTCTCCATTACACAATTGTAATTCACTAACATTATACTCATTCTAACTTCAAATTTCTGGTGTCCTTTTTGACTTTTAGTTACAAATTTACAAGTATGTTAAGATATTCCCTTTACAAGCACCACCCTTCTAGACATCAGTTAAACCTACTAGTACTAATAGATAGAACCATAAACTATCTATACTAATACCTATACATAAATTCTAACACTTCTACATTCCCAGCTCCTGTTTTTGGTGCTCCTTTTATACACTGGATGATATTTAAATATAATAATTCTCCTTTTATTCAAAAATTTCTACTTCATATACACTTCGTCCTCTGTTTTATTTCAAAATTACATGACAAGCCATACATGAAGTTGTAAGGTAGATTTACTGTAGAGCAATGGATGCATTATAGAAACTTAAGAACAAAGAGAAACTTTAGAATAGAGTGATTGCACAAAGAAGATTCTTCTCAGAGCAGGTAAAAGTAAGAAACAAGATTAAGGCAGTTTAAACTGCTTGCTATGTCTGAAAGGGACCCAAGACCAAGAAGGTGAATCACATGTTAACAATAGGGAACTTACCTAGTCTTGACCTCAAGGTGGCAAACCACCTTATCACTAAAGAGAAGGAAATAATCTTAAAAGAAAAATTATAAAATGAGAATGATAAAATATGGGCAGAGTAGTGAAAATATAATCCGGCTTTTGATACCAGATGTGGAGTTTATGTGAGTTTCTAAGATGCTGAATTCTCTTTAATTATCATTGAAAGATAGACTAACATTGAGCAGGTGGTGAAGTTTATCACTGTTGCATTGACAATATTTGTAGCAAAGGATCTCAAAAAATTCCCAAGGTACCATGAAATTCTAAGAACACTTTAGCTAAAATATAGTCTAACAGGAGAAAAAAACCCTCTCACCTCTCTGGAAATACTCAGCACATAATTACAGTCAGTAGCTTTCCGTCTAAACTGTATGAGAGAGAAGGCAAATGTTTAACACAAAGCCCTAAAATGTTGGAGATTAAAAGCTACATTGTCAAAAGACCAAAAGGGTTTTTTTTTCTATTCCTACTGGTAAAAAAAAAAAAAAAAAAAAATCAATATTGAAATGCTGCTCTTCTAGAAAACAGGCAACCAATGTAAAGGTACATGGAATTTTCTCTTTAAAATAAAATATATGTAGTTGAAAAATCCAGCTATCAGAAAAACCAAACATAACTTAAATAATTAAAAAGCAACCTATCATAGGACATGCCATACTGGAAGGAAACTGACTGTCCATCAGAAGTGTATACAGATATAAAATATCTCAGGATACATGACATATGTATAACTGTGATGTGCCTATCATAGTGCTCACGTGATTTTAGCCACCTTTAAAAGAAAGGTTAAGATGAGAAAGGATCATCAGTCATCTATTCTGATTTCCCATATGATAAAGGGCTAGCATTTTCAAAGTGTATACATAATTTAGAAACATATAGACTGTGGGGTTCTCATTAGATGCCCGACTCCTACTGATTCCACATTTGATAAATGACATTGAGTATCTTAAATCTCTAAGGTCCAGATCCTCAAAGGCACTTCAGAAGCTAATTCACCCTACAATCAAAGAAAATCAAATGCCTAAATGTCTTTGAGGACCTGGACCTAACCTATTTTTGAAAAATTTGCCCTTTATGTCTCTCTTGATAAAGATAGGTGCAGTTAGATGAGGGGCCATTTTCATTTTCCTTCATAAGAGGTGATAATGCAGGCATTTAGTCTTTTAAGCATTCATCCAGGAAGCGGATGACTTGGAATCAGCCCTCTCCTCTGTCTGAGGTTATTCTAATTACAACTTCTGCCTCCCAAGAGGATGCCCTAAGCAGTACTCTGTGCTAAGCCACATCGTACACCATTCAGGAAAGGGTGCGTTATCCACTGTCTTTTGCACAGCTGCCCTATCATGAAAAACAGAGAATTTAAGATTTACTGGGCAAGAAAGAGAAAACAAGCAGGAACATGGCACACATTCAGAGAAAGAGACAACATGGATCCTGGTCCTTGCCTGAGTTCATTAGTCATATATATTATTGGCATCTTATGGCAAATACAGCTGTAGATGTCAGAGCACAAGTCTTACTTGCTCCTAGCTACAAGGGAAGTGCCTTGGCCATTGGGCTGCTCTGTAAAAGAGAACTATCACCAATACTAGCACGAGCACAGTCACAGGGACCTTCTCTTCCATGTGCAGATCCTGCTCTTTCTCTGAAAGAAAGAGTG
>NW_008624003.1:4834-14097 GCF_000691845.1 Merops nubicus
ATAAATTCTAAGTAGGAGCTCTGAGCAAGGCTTCTAACCCTTGGGGACAGGTAAAAATGTCCTCTTTTCACAGGATAATTTTCATTGTCTACTGTCAGCTGTTGCTAACTTCAGGTCTGTGCTTGCTAAATGAGTCAATTTTTTGGTTCCCATTCTGAGGGAATGGAAATGTTACCAACAGCCTACACAAGGTGAGCAAATGCAGAACGCAGAGAACCCTGGGCTCCATTCTACAAGACAGCATGTAGGTATGGCTGGCATTTCACTTAGATTTTACAATACCTAAATCCATTCTTGGATTCATTTGTAAGACATTAAGTAACACAGCTGCCCTCTTCAAAAGTGACCAGACTTACAGAAAGAACTGTGTGAATTCTTGGGATAATACTGAAAGTAAGTTAAGCTACAGACAACTTTTCAAAGATATGACAGTACTGATACCATTTAAAAACCTCTCCTACAATTGTCCCAAAATCGAAATACACCTTGTTTTAATAATGCATTCCTCTCTATGATCAGGAGAAGCAAGATAAAAAGTGAACAAGCTACAAAATGTTCTGGTTAATGAAAATCTAGATGGGAAGCTCCTGAAGTCCTTCTGCCAGAATAGCACTAATATACTCTGTTTAGAAAAATCAACAGTGGGCTTTAGGCAAGACATATAAGAGGGCCACAGTAGGCCTGACCCTACAGTTATCCTATGATTTATAGTCTTCTTACAGCAATGTACTGTGTTTGACACTGGCTAAGGGGTTAATCAGTTCTGAGCATTGGCTTTGTAATAGGGTCCTGCCCTCGGGGTCTATTCAATCAATCAGAGTTGTCCAATGCTGTAGTGCCTCAGTTCTGTGTGTAGGCAGATGAGTGTGTTATCGTTCAGCATCCTGAAGGTATATGGGCTTTGAGAAGCTTAGTAGAAATTCCACCTAGAGCAGGGCTGTCAGGCTCACTCCATGGAGAGCACTGAGTGTAAGAAGTGAGGTGACCATGTTCAAACAGGGGTCACTATCTTCTCTTATGGCAGCCTGAAGCCTTGGAACTGATGAGAATAGGAAGCTACAGCCATTTTGAAGAACCAAAATTCTCGGCCACATCCTCTCTAGAAAGAATTATTCTTCATGCGTTGTTAGATAAGAAATTCTAATTTTGAATAATACAAAGGAAAATGACCATTAAGTTGAATACATATCTTCTCAAAAATAGCAAAAAAATCCAAAAGGCATAAACTCAGGAGGAAAAGGAATCTGGGATATTTCTGTAGAGCATATGGCAGACTAAAGAAAACATTCATATGCATAAAGGGAGATTAAGTCAGAAACTGGAAGAAACTACCTTGAGTATTTCTGTTGTTCTGCTGTATAATATGGCACCCCGCTTGTAAATAACAATTGTCAGCCTATCAGTTCAGTGCTTACATGCAACATTTTAAACAGTTTGTAAAAGGAGGGCTGAAGAATTGAGCACAACAGTTGCATTGCTAGATAAATTGCTCTCTTGTGTGCTGTTGCTGCAGAAACTGGCATGTATCAGCCTCTCAAGATCAGTGGTCTGCCCTGGCTTGTGGATACATTTTACCCTGAATACAAGGGGAATTTCCAGCAATATCAGGTATTTGCAGTGCTGGAGGTCCTTCCATCAACTACCTCCTCTAAATGACTTCCCAGAATGGTTAGGACTCATGAGTACCACCAAAACAAGCCCAAACTTATAAAACTGACTATGCTGACATTCAGACAGTGCTTACATTTCCAAAACAGTCTGGCTGCTGTGGAGAAGCAAGATGTTTCAGATGTAGCAGTGAAGGTCAGAGCTCCTATAAAGCATGGAGGGAGAGCTCTTTACTTAAACTTTTTGTTAATAATCATTCACAAGAATATAAGAAGAAAAATAATAGCTCTCTAAAGACAACATTCTTTATTTGTCCTAATTATAGTTCTGTATGAGGTGACCCAGAAATAGGTATCAGAGGAAAACAAGGAGCTTTCTGTGGTAACAGTACCTATGTGTGAGGTCAAGAGTTTTTACAAAAGCTTCTGAAATACTCTCCGAGCAGGGGAGGAGTGGAAATACGATCCTTTCTGTCTGGGTGGGAAATAGGAGGTGTAGGAAATTGTGTGTGTGTGAGAAGCAGGGGGATAAACGTTTCTGTTTAGACCTTAGAAGAGCTTTCAGCAGCCAGTATTTCAAAACATGAATGGGAACACATCTCACACAACTGCATATGCTCTCTTTTTTTTCAATGACAAAAGATGACATCTTTTATTTTGGTCAAAGTAGTGTTGCTGATACAAAAGCTAGCCTCAACAGTCAGTGGTTTTTACCATTGGCTTCAACAGAGCCAAGTAGAAAATCCATTCTTGCTGAAATTGGGAGTTAACAAAATTTACACATATAAGAATCTTGGATATTTCAGAGTTGGATTGATATAACTTTAAAAATATAGAACTACAAAAACTGCATTTATTTTTGTCCTGAATCTATGCAGTTATTAAAACCAATGCAATTATTGTTATTATCTAAAATATCTCTGCATATGAATGAATGGACAGGATGCATTTCTTAGCTCTTGTTTTTCTTTATTTACCTTGGTATAGCTCTTCCTTTTTTTTTTTTTTTTTCACTCCTACAATTTGTATGCATCAATAACATTAATTAAAATTTACAGAAAAGGAGTTGTGGGTGTCCATTGATGGAGAAATTATTGTTTTCTATGTGTTGTGTCACAACTTTGCCTCACCTCCAAATAGGAAAAATAATTTGTAATATGAAGAGGGTAAAAAATTACTTGTGTTCTCCCACAATTGGTCATTTCTAGATGAAACTGCCAAATAAAATTTAAAATAACATTAGATTTGTGGGCAGGGCTTTTAGTTCTTCAGTTTTTCTTTTTTCTTTATTTGTTTTGTGGGCACTGATATGCCATGGAAGTGATTGAAAGCATCACCACAAAGAAAATATCAACCATTAATTACCTACGCTCTGCCATGCAGCATACCTAAGCAAAGTGTTTTCTTTAAGCACCTTATTATGAAACCAGTTACACAGCACAGTTCATTAGAAAAAAAAACAAGTCAGGACACAGGCTTTAGCTCTGCTGCAGAAACACCCACGAATGATCTATCTTGTCATCTCTGAGTGTCTGTTTATTCTCACTCCTGCATCTGCATACACTTTCTTAAATATTTTAAACTCTCAAGTCTGTAGACTGACCATCTCCAAGCTCTTCCATCATGTAGGATAAAGCACCTCCAGAAGGTGTAGAGCTATAGTTAGAATCTTTTTCAATCTTTTTTAAATTGTTGTTTTAAAATATAGGAATGATGTAACACATTACATAAAGAAATATATTGATGAATTCCTGTTTAGAAAAACAGACAAAATATTTTTGTATTACCTATGAATGTTTCAATGATTTTGTCATATTCAGAAGCTGTTCATGCTGCTCGCTACTGGAGGACAGGTGCACAGAATTACTGGGTGCCATTGAGTCACATTAGGTAAGGAAGCAACATTTGCAATATTTCTCTAGTTTTAATATGTTAAAGGCTGATAAAGTATTAAATGAAATATGTGACCACTGAAATTCATTTTAATGGTTGCTTTCCAAGAAGTAGGAGAATAATAGTGATATATCAATGAAGTTGCTTCCAGTTCATGCTCAAGATAATTCACTCACTGTTGAAAGGCTGGAATAGCAATGTTTATTCTGAGGCAAATGGTTAGTATTATTATTAGCAATGAAATATTTCAGTCATTCTGTACAAGAAGTAACTGGAAAAAAATTCACTAAATGAAAAAAGGACAATTTCTGGACAATGCCATGCAGTTTTATTTAATGCTCAGAAAGAATTTGTAATATACTTGACCAAGGAGATATGTAATGAAGGTAGCATTTTTAACAGGATGCAGCATCTCTTTGATATCTCTTTCTTTGACATCAGCATTGTAATCAGCCACCAATGCTGCCATTTCAGCAGACAGTACAAAATTACCAGTCAAGGGAGAACAAAAGGAGGCAGTTGATCTTTTCATAATGCTTTTAAATAGTTACAATTCACAAAATGAATGCTTATGTGGTGATCATATAGTGCAGCATAGTGCTATGAAGCTTCCTTATAAAATAAAATATTTTTAAGCTAACTGCTCTTGAAGGTAGCATGATATATAAAGTAGCCATGGTCTAGCTACAATGACAATCTGGAGAAAAACAAAGCTTTCGTCTTTAGGCATATCGGTTTGCTTTTGTTTTCGTTTCCATACCTTTCTTTTTCAGTTTAAATAAATGCTTGAAATCTAAAAAATCTAAAGCTGTAATAGGTGCGTTTTTCTGCCACAAAACCTTTCTGTGCAAAAGTAAAAAAAAAGTCCCTAACAGGTTGTTCTTGACTGTGCCTCTGGGTATAAGAATATTGTGCATATGATGCTGGAATTTAATAAAAAACACATAACATCATAACAAACATGATTCTGTAATAAAAACACTAAGCCAGTGCTTAGAATTTTGTATTCAAAGGTAAATTTTCCAAGATTTTGCTATTCTGGGTGGGAAGAGAGTGAATCAAACAGAAAACAGAAACTATTGTTGACCAAAGAGTCCCAAAAGCAAACAATCATTTTGAATACTTGGTATTTTGTTGATTCACATTGCTGATATATAGAGAGAATTTAATTACGGTTCTGAGAGCTCTTTCTGTTGCACACAGTGTATTTTAATTGCATCATGTTTAGGTAACACATGCCCATGCTGCAACAACTTGTGCTCCAGAAAGAGGTGGAATACACAGAACCCACAAACCATACTGAACATCAGAAATGTGCAAAAAATATCCTTTGTGGCCACTTCTGGTAGCCCTGAAGTATACATTACAAAAATGGTATGAAATCCTCCTTCCACTCCTCTCAAAGTTAGAATTAATCTAACACCCAAAGATTTTTGAAAGGAAAGCTAGTAGTGCAGCAGTGGTTTGGAAGCAAGCAAGACTGCTCACTCTGTACAGGACAGAGTCTGGATCTCTGGGCTGGAAGCATGCAGGGTCTGTCCTTCAGGGCTGAGGGCTGCTAAATTGAGCTCCTTGCAAACTAAGTGTACAGGACTATTCAGCAGACAGGATGGTAATACCTGATTTAATGTCAGCTGAAAAAAAACTTCAGGCTCTGCTGGTGATGTTGGCTAAATCCTGACTGATCATAGTGGAAGCTTAGACATCCAGCACACAGACCTTTATATGAAGATACGTATACGCAGGATTCTTAACTTGGAGTTTACTTCCATCTCTAGCTGGAAATTTAGAAAGTGCAACTAAAAACGTAGTGGCCTTTTTCCCAAAGAAAACACACTGCTTACAGTATACACATTCCATAATGCAAAAATAACTTGAAGTCTCTGAGCTTGCAGTTTGGTCATTAAGACACTACAAATAAAAAAGGACCAAGTGAACACATCTCACATAAGCAGCAGCCACATGAGCAACTCCCAGATGCATAAACTGTTCTCTTTACTTACCAAAAGTTTATGCCAGTCTCCTGCTAAGATGTGTATAAACTGCATTCCTTGTGTTATCTGTCTCTCAGATATAGATATACAGATAGATAGATAGATAGATATAAATGTCATATGTTTTCATAATGCCCTGTGTTCTAATAATAGCTTTTTAATGCCTAGGAAATGGTGACTGTAGTGTAGTCTTGATAAGGAGGATAAACAAGCGATTGTATTGGCCATAAACTGTTGTGGTGAGCAGAGCCCGCCCTAGGCAGGGATCGGCGTGTGGAAGATCTCGCGATGTAACGGAAAGCTCAGACTGCCCACGAGGGGCCTTGTGGGTGTGGCTTGTGCTATATAAGCAATTGCAGCGACGCAATAAACGCCATTTGCAGCATCCTTCACATTGAAGCCTGTGTCTGCTGATGGTACCCAACGGTAGAGGTTGGGTGGCAGCTATCCCGGGGATCGGGTGTCGGTAACGACAATAAACAGTAGGTCACAATCCTGCATCCTGATAAGGACTACCATAGTAGCTTTTGCTTAGGAACACTCTAAGTATTTGTCTTTTTTCTTTTTTTTTTTTTTTTAATATACAGTTCTTACAGGCTAGGACACACCAATGAAGCTGATGAACAAGATATCCAAAAAGAACACAGGCCCTCTGCCAAAAAAAGGGCAAAGTATTGTGGTTGTTTGCTGGATCTTTTTACTGCCTTAAGTTTTACTTATGAGCTCTGTTGGAATGACTCCTCACCAAACTTAGCATATCAAGTAGGAAAACAAAGCTACCACAGCTACTTGAGAAGCTGAACAACCACAAGTGGAAAAGGCCAAAACTTAAGAATCAGCAGTTAGGAAGGTAACCATTACTACCTTTAACACTGCTGGAAAAACTCATTCCAGATTGGTATCTGGATTCTTAGTCATACAAGAATAATTATTACATTAAGTTTTCTTAACATTGTAGTCTTTGTGTAAATGAAATGTGATGTTAAAATGTCACCCATTTGAAAACAAAAAAAATAACTTAGTGTATGATAGACAAGCATATTGACAGAATTATATTTCCTGCCTGAAATCAAAAAGGGATCTATGTTCCCATGGGAATTTATTATACAACTGAAAGAAAATAAATAGCCAAATGTAAGTTTGGGGTGGGGGGTTGTGAACTTTTCAATAAGATTGTTATTATTTTATTATTTTTAGGTGAACTGTTTTCAATGATAAAATCTTATTCAAGGAGTTGATTGGCAAGAAAAACTGAATCATTAGTTTGTGTGAAGGTTATTTCCAGCTTCTTAAGTGATTTTTTTTTTTCACTTTCCAAAATTTCCAAAGCAATTGAATTTTTATTTGTTTAAGAGCTGGAATAGCTTTAAGAAGGCTATAAACTGGGGCTGCTTACCATGAAGTAATCCCTGTCTTCCTGCAGGGATTGGATGGCTTCCTCTGAAGTCCAGAGAGTATTTCCTACCTTGGCCTACTACCTAAGCTAGCTGTGTTTCACTTATAAAGGTAATTAAGTTCTCTACTAAATGTTCATATAAAATACTTCCTATCTACAGAGCTCTAGAGCCATCTAGTGCCTGTCATTCTGCTTCCTGTCTATCTCCTGAGGAGTAATTCCATTGATTTTAATGGATAAATAAATTCATTCATCCTTCTCATGCACAAATGGGTACTGCTGCTTTCATCTAAGTTGGTACCACATGAAGAAAAGTCAGTATGAATCTGACAGGGAAATGGTAAGGCTGGAACTGCTGGAGCTTTGGGGTCCTGTAATGGCCCAATTGTTAGTCCTATAAACAGTGCTAGGATCACCTGGATGGTAGTATACTGCCTTTTGGAGCTCTGCTGTCTGGGGAACAACAAAACAGCTTTTGTACATTGTGTATTGTATTTCATTGCATATATACAGATTATTTACAGAGGGCATTTCAAGGCTATTTTCTCAAGACTTTGGATCAGCCTAATTTAAAATAGAAGACCATTTGAAATAAAATTTGAGAAGGATGTACTCAGCAAGATTTAAGAAAAAAAAAAAAAAAGTAGATAAAATAAGAAAGCAGGAGGTTGGATGAGAATAGTATATATGTTGCGAGAAGCATGTCCTGGTGAGCAAGAATAAAACCTTACTTCAGTAATAAGTATTGACCACAAAGGTGATATATCCTAGTTACCCGCAGACCATATTGTTCTGTTTGGAGCAAAAATACTCACTTTTGGAACACTGAACATAGAGGAAACAATAAAGAAGGAAAGTGGAAGACCATCATCATTTGTGATCTATAAATCCTTGACCAGGCCTCAGACTCCCAAAGCAAACCAGAGAGTTGATTCATCTCTCCAAATCCTTCAAATGTTCCAAAGGGGCTGTCAAACAACACTGGACAATGAAGAAGTAAATCATTTCCATGGTCAGAAGATCCCATCCAGCACACTGGTCATGCTCATGGAAACAAGATGAAAAGAGACTTCACTGGAAGAATCAATCTTGCATTATTCAGAGACACCTTCTCATGTATTTAAACATATGCACACATACTCTAGAGGAATATTTCAACAAACACTTCAACAAGACCACGTATTATGCGTTGGCAATAAAAATCGCAAATTTTGTATGCATATTTACACTAGTTGTATCCTTAACAACAAGATAACAGGGTCCATTTGCTGTTTTTGTTGGGTTTAGAGGAATTAATTTATAAGGAAATCCTCAAAAGCAAAATTGTATTTAGCATCTATGCACTACTAAAGCTACTTTCTTGGTGTAAGTTTTTTGATTCAGGAAGTTATAACTTTGAGAAATGTCACTCATTTGGACCTAATTTCACAGGTTAGATTCAAGGTAGTATTTCTCAGAGGTGTAGGAACACAAGATATCAGCCATTTCTGATTACAGGGTTAGGGGAATCATTCTAAGCAAAAACATCAGCTGTAGGTACAGCAGCCATGCTTTGACTTTTGGAAGTGGAAGCGAGAGAGACAGACTCTTACAAAAATTATCAAGATGCTTCATATAGAATCACAGAATCACTGTGTTTGGAAAGGACCTCTAGGATCATCAAATCCAACCTTCCTTGCAACATTTCCCTAACCACTAGACCCAAGTGCTACATCTACTAATTTTTTTAACACCTCCAGGGATGACTCCACCGCCTTCCTGGGCAGCACATGCCAGTGCCTGTCCACTCTCTCAGTGAAGAAATTCTTCCTAATACCCAATCAAAACCTCCCCTGGTGCATCTTGAGGCCATTTCCTCTTGTCCTATCATCAGTAATTTGGGAAAAGAGCCCAACACCAGCCTCGCTACAATCTCCTTTCAGGTAGTTGTAGACAGCAATAATGTCACCTCTCAGTCTCCTCTTCTCCAGACTAAACAGCCCCAGTTCCCTCCGCCACTCCTCACAGGGCCTGTTTGCCAGCCCTCTCACCAGCCTCATTGCCCTTCTCTGGACTTGCTCCAGCACCTCAGTGTCCTTATACTGTAGTGCCCAAAACTGGACACACCACTCAAGGTGCAGTCTTACAAGTGCCAAGTCCAGGGGCATGATCGCCTCCCTACTCCCTATAGCTGGTCACACCGTTTCTGGTCCAGGCCAGGATGCCATTGGCCTTCTTGGCCACCTGGGCACACTGCTGGCTCGTGTTCAGCTGGCTGTCCACCAACACCCCCAGGTCCTTTTCCCCCAGGCAGTTTTCCAGCCACTTCCCCCCATGCCTGTCTCATTGCCTGGGGACCTAGGTGCAGGACCTCAGCCCATTGCTCCAGCCTGT
>NW_008624004.1:0-1137 GCF_000691845.1 Merops nubicus
CCTAACCTCGGCTAATCTAGGTTTAATCAATCTCTGCCCTGTTGCCTGATAATCCCTCACTCGCTGTTGCTGCAGCCGGGAACGCTGGGGCGTGGGGCAGAGCCGCCCCGCACCCCGGTCGGGTGCCCTCACCGAGCTGGGGCTGGGCTGCTTGCAGCTGCACCGGGCCCTATCTGCACCACTGCGCACAGAGGGGTCAAAAAAACTCTGCCTTGCCCTGGGACATGGGGGGAGCCCGCAGGTCCCTCGGCCTCCACCCCAGCCCCAGCTGCACTGGCTGGCTGAGCAGCCCAGCCCTGCGGATGGTGGGTAAATCACAGCTGAGCATGAGACACACGGGCTGGAATTTCCAAGAAAATGCTCTTTTTGCTTCCAACAGCCTCGGTGTGCTTTGTGGAGTGCCTTGTTGGCTGGGCAGAGACGGGCCCGGGTGCTGGCAGCTCCCCCTGGCCCTGCAGCAGGATGCTGGGCAGGGGACTGTTAGCCTACGCACTCTTAATTAGGCTGCCTTCGGCATAATCTGAAATAATCAAATTAGAAAGAAACCACTAATCAGCTCTGATCTCACCGTGTGTCACAGAGCCTAATTCTTGCTGATGGCAGGGCTGCCACCAGCATCCACTGGGCAAGGGCTGCAGTGGGCAGAGTAGGCAGGCGCCAAGGGTGCTGTGGCAGAATCTGCCAGGGAAGGGTGCAGCCAGAGCAAAGCTGTGCCCCCAGACCTGCACCGGGTGCGTTGGCAGTGTCGTGTGGGGCTGTGCACTGCAAACGCCCCAGCTGCCATGGCTCGGGCACCCAGGCCCATTGTGAGCTGCATGACCTTCATTTAATCTAGTTAATGCCCAGCGTCTGCTCTGTAATCAGGCGGTATCAAACTTCCCCACCCCCCCGTTTAATAAATGGAAGGGAGATGGGAAGGGAAAATAACCAAAGATTAAAGATTAATCTCCCCAGGGGTGGGCAGAAGGAAACCCATCGCCTTCACGCTCCCACTGTGCTGCCTGGATCTGCAGGGCCAGGGAGATGCCCCTTGCTGGGCTCCTGAGGATGCTGCGGCTCTCCAACGGCCAGGATTGGATCCAGCTTTTAAGTAGGAGGGGGACCACAGCATCCCCCTGGCCCCATCCCATTCTCATG
>NW_008624004.1:1161-1823 GCF_000691845.1 Merops nubicus
AAAGAGGGTCGCCCAGACAAGCTCAGAATCTCTCTTTATTATTTAAATCAATTATGTACAACAACCAAAAATAAAAAAACGCTTTTAAATTCTCTGCGATATGAAAACTACAAGCTCTGTACATTGACTGCCATGAGTGCAAGAGTGAAGGATCATGGTCTTTGGTGGCTAAACTCGTGCCCACACACGCCGCAGAGACATGTGCACCCATGGCCAGCACCCCTGACCCCTCCAGCAGCACCTCTTGCCTCCCCGCAAGGATGGGGCACCGGTGACACAGCTCACGGCAGGGCTGCCATGGGGTGACCGGAGCAGAGGGTGTCTCTGGTTCCTGGCACGAGGCTGTGGCATGGGGAGGGTGCACTGGTGGCGCAGCCAGCAGAAGTGGAGCCGAGCTTGGTGCCATCCGGGCCGGCCCACACGCTCTGCAGGGGACACCTAGGATGACTGCTAAAACATCTACATCACACAGTGTAAACACAGCCTGGGACCATCTGACTACGTGGCCCAGCTGCAGACTCCTTCCCAAGGGGCTGCCGGGGATACACCGACCATGGAGATGGAGTGGGATGTGGGGGTGGGTGAGGAAGGGGAGCTGAAGTCCATGAAAAAAAGGCAGTGCTAGACATGCCCTCGGATGGACACGCTGACAGTATTCCTGC
>NW_008624004.1:1845-2226 GCF_000691845.1 Merops nubicus
GCTGGGCTCCCTGAGCAGCCCTGCGGTATGGACTGGTCCCAACATCCCAAAACACGAGAAGGGAGAACTGAAGACCTCACTTCAAGAACTACCGCATGTAACAAGACCCTCACCTGCTGCACTGGGGCTCTGGTGAGCTCTGCTTGGCGGCAGCCAAGCCCCAGAGCACAGCAACAAGCCATGGCTCCTGACTCCAGTACTGGGAAGCAGCTTGCGCAGCGCGGCAGGGGCGGGAGGGGACACTACTCTAACCAGGACTGTTAACACGGTTGGCCCAAAGCGACACTGTAAGCAGAGCTCAGCTGCTCGGCAGAGCCATGACTTGAACACACATTGCTGACTACTGGCTCTGGAGGGGCGACGTGGCTTGGGCGGGGGGGC
>NW_008624004.1:2257-3501 GCF_000691845.1 Merops nubicus
TCCTGCCCTCCTGCATGGAGGCCCAGGAGGGTGATGGGAGGCAGCCCCATGGCCCTGCGTGTCACCCAGGTGCTGCCTGGGGTTGGCGTGTCTTTGTGACACCTTTTCACTTGCTGCAGCTCTGCTGACCGGCATCTCCAGGCAGTCTTGAAATGAGACCGCAGGGCAGGGGCGAGCAGAGTCCAGGCTGAGCATCCTCCTGGGAGCCACAGGTAGCTGGGTCCTCCCCATCCTACAACCACAGGCTGCCCCCTCGATGGAGCATGGCAAGGGTCCAGGCTGCAGTGCCTGGGTGTGGGGGCAGAGCCCTGCCCACTGGCACATCTCAGCACGGTGGAGACCCAGCACCTCTGAGGCAAGATGCTCTCCCAGGCTGGGGAGTGGCACCCAGGGGCTGCTCAGTGGGAGACTCATCTGCCCCTAGCTCTTCTGCTTGGCACTCATCACAGCCAGGGGACCTTTCCTGGGACCCCCAGGTCCTGGCACCAGGGGACCTGCCAGGGCCTCAGGGAGCAGGGGACTTGGCCTCTGCTGCCCCTGGGTACCTAAGCTCTCTCTGCCCAGGGAGACTTTACCGTGGGCTCCAGCCCCCTCGCTCTGCCTTTGGCAGTGGGTCCCAGGGGGCTGCCTCTCCCTCCTCTCCCAAAAAGCAAAGGCACTGGGCAGAGCTTTCAGGGGATCAAGAAGGGTGTGCTGCGACAGAGGACAAACTGTAGGAGATGCCAGCACTGGCCCGGCCCCGAGGAGAGGCTATGGGGCATGAGGGCAGAGCCAGTGGGGGACCCAGCCCCCACCCAGGAGCAGTTGCAGGGAGCTGGACTCCCAAGGGAGGATAGAGTTTGGGTGAGGGCTCTCACTCCTCCTGCTGCCTTTAAGAAGCGGGCAGGACTCGGAACAGATGGTGATGGAGCAAGGAGGAGAGAGCCCAGGCAGAGCCCCCACCTTGGGGCAGTCAGCAGAGCCACCTCCTCATCCAGCTGGTCCAGCTCTGGGGCTGCTCCACACCCGTCCTTGCCATACCTCCATGTACAGAATAGCCAGTCCATGGCCCCACGTGCTGCCTCTCACCTCTTCTTCCCTCCAGCGAAGCCGGGGCTGGGGCCCTCTCCCGAAACCCCCGCTGCCAGGGTCCCTCCTGCCTGTGCTCGGGTGCCACCGTGGACTCACATGTTGGATGGGAGTTTGGGCTTCCCCGTTTCCACCTCAGGGCTGAAGGCCACGGAGCCTTTGCGGGAGGGACCCAC
>NW_008624005.1:0-1709 GCF_000691845.1 Merops nubicus
TACTTTACATTTGTTTCCTTATATCATTATCATTCTTGTCCGGGTGAGCAGCCAACAGAATTCACTAACTCTAAATATTTTTTGTATTCCAAGTTACTTTACAGACTTTCTCAGGCCTACAAGAACCTTAAGGCCTGTGCTGATTGTCCATGCTCAGCAAAACATGTCACCCTGCTCTGCAAGTCACGATTCCACACTCAACTTGTGTCCATATCAGTCACCCTTGTAGAGAAGAAATAATATGCAAGAAGAGCAGGTCCTGCAAGGGACATCACAGGGAAGAATCAGAGGTGACCACTTGAATCTCTATCCTTGAATTGTAAGATATATGTAAAGATTACATTTGTTATGAAGGCAAACAACTTATTTTGCTGCTTGGATAATGGAGCTGGTGGTTTGAACTTGGAGGGTAGAGAAGCCAAGCAATTGGGACCAATGGCTAAACAAGTGGATATTGACCCATGGGTCTTGCAAAAGGGGCAAATTCTCTCTGGAGGTGACTCCTGTTAACTGTGAGGAACAGGTATCCCTTTAGAGATTGTTGTATACCACCCAGGCATGTAGACAACCATAAAGAGAGGTGTTAAGAATATGGGGGAACTAGCTGTGCCAGGAGCTGATTTTGCTGACCTGGATGACCTGCAGACACTATTAGGTTCAGATGAACTCAGAGTTACTGGACTCCTACATTACTGAATGCACCATCATTGTATGCCAACACATTAGCATTATTTAGCTCAAAAGATGACAAGGCACCAGCAGTGGGTGATATGGATGCTCAAATGCAGCAATATGCAAACAATCTCTCTTCCTCACCCCTGGCCAGTATCTCCACTGTGGAAAAAATGTCTGACAAATCTGTGGAATTGCTCAATAAGTTGAACAAAAGATTGTTCCAGGTGGAGGTTAGGTTGCACTTCCTACCTGTACCAGTGAGTGTCTCAGCCATCAGAAGAAAGCGTTCTCCTGTAAGGCCTGCTTGAGAGAGACAGTACACACCGCGAGGCACCCAGGGGCTTTTCCTGTGTAACCATGGAGAAGACATGAGAAAATGGGATGGAAAGCCTACTTTGGTCTTTCAGGCATGTGTACATGTGTTGTAAGGTAAAAAGATCACAAAAGGGATCCCTTCTAGGAAAAGTGGTGCTCCAGTTTGCAGTGGGCAGCCCTCCAGATGGCATAGGTGGGCTTTGAATTCTTATTTATGAGACGTGAGTAATGGTGATGGGGATCTAGTGCATGTGAGCTGCTCAGATCCATATATTGACAATGGGCACTCTGCTCGAAAGTAGAGGGGCCCTGCCTCCAGCCAGGTAGAGGAGAGGGACAATGGAGTTTATTGGACTACGTGTGCGAGTGCTGCTATGTTGGACATGCTAGAACTTCAATATAAACTGGAGTCAAAGGCAGCCTGTCATGGTCCAGTACCAGAGGGTACCGGGTCAGGATATCTGTGACCTCCTCCCACCCAAAGGGACAAGGGAGGACAATAAAAGGGACCGAGATGTGCACGTGGCACTCACCTCTCAGGAGCAGATCCAAGGAAAACAGTCCCCCTTTACCATGCTCAGGAATCGTTATTGAGACCAATGTCCATTATGCACAAAATGTAGTTTATTCTGGGTTGGCAATAATGGAAAGAAAAGGGAAAGGGGGTGGGGGGGGGAACAGTTCAACAGTTCAAATTCCCCAATCCACAAGATGGCGTC
>NW_008624005.1:1930-2165 GCF_000691845.1 Merops nubicus
GCAGTGTGCTGCGGCAGCTAAGGGATCAGGTACAGGAGCGCTGGCTCCTGACAGGGGGAAGCGTGGTGCACGCGCGGTGGGCAGCAGCAGTGCGGCAACCACGGCTCCACGTCCTGGGTTGGTCTAGCCCAGTGCGGCTCGGCTCTGCCCAATGCGGTTTGGCACGGCACCGTCCCCCAGCTCTCTTCGGCTTGGCACAGCACAGCTTGACTGGTCCTGACGCTGGGCAGGTGCC
>NW_008624005.1:2219-2954 GCF_000691845.1 Merops nubicus
CTCTGCGTCTTCAGCTGAACACACAGGCAGGCAGGCTTACTGGAATGGGGCTGCTGTACCGGCAAAGAGGTCCACCATGCAGCTGATCCCATGAGGAAGAGAGTGAACCCCGGAAGACCAATGCTTAATATAACATTCACTGTCAATAAAATCTATTGCAAGGTACCAAAAAGTCGGGGGAACCCTTGCGATATCTCAGCCCAGGCAGGGAAGTCCTGGGCATTGAAGTCCTCAGCGGAAACACCTCCCTGTCGCCAAAAAAGCCAGAAGACAGAGGAGAATCGTTCTGATTTTCACACAACCAAATGATATGCCATAACTGATATTACTAATGCATTTTTCTCTATTCCTTTGGCAGCAGAATGCAGGCCACAGTTGGCTTTTACCTGGAGGGGTGTCCAGTATACCTGGAATCGACTGCCCCAGGGGTGGAAACACAGTTCCATGATTTGCCATGGACTGATTCAGTCTGCACTAAAAAAGGGTTGAGGTCCTGAACCTTTGTAGTACATAGATGACATTATCATATGGGGTAATACAGTGGAAGAATTTTTTGAGAGAGGGGAAAAAGTAATTCAACTTTCTGTAAAAGCTGGTTTTACCATCAAAAGAGGCAAGGTCAAGGGACCTGTACAGTTTTCAGGAATTAAATGGTAAGATGGGTTTCCAGATCCCAATAGATGTGATTGTGGTGGGTTAACCTTGGCTGAGTGTTATAATCCGGTACCGAAGGGG
>NW_008624006.1:0-8696 GCF_000691845.1 Merops nubicus
GCTGCGGTAGAGCTGTCATTTGGATGCTATTTCTTGTTATTCGTAGGTGAACGGCCTACATGGCAGTGCTTTGTTTTTTTTCCATGTCTTTTTTTTTTTAATCATGCTTGGACTTTTGTTTTAAATTTCCTTAGCGAAATTAAAATCAGTTTTTGTTATTACAACTGTCCAGAACCATTTGTAGACCTACTGGAGAAGATTTGTATTTAAAATCACTGTTTTAAATGTCTGGTTAGTGCATTAGCTTCCCACAGACTAGAAAAAAAATACCTATCAAGCTACACCAAATTATATTAGAAGCAAAACCTGATTTTCTGGGTATCCTTTATATCATACCAGTGGGTAAAACACTCCAACAGAACACTTCCTGCTAGGACTGGGCATGATTCTATCAGTTCCTAATACTTGGCAGTTTCTGAGAACCAGAAAGGGAAGTCATCTGACAAGGAGAATTTTACCAGTGTCACCAAATCCCTTCAATTAAATACTTAGATTAAATACTTTCTTCATATCAGAAACATGATACACAGTTATCATGAGCTGCTGTAGCTCAGCCTGAGCTTTGCACCACAAGGAAGAGCAGAGGCTGTTGGCCATGTTGTGCCTTAGCCTTGTCATTCTCCCAGAACTGATCGCTTGTTTGTGTGTAGGTGTAAAATCATAAAACTGGCTTGTTCAGAATATACTGCTCTGTGCTAGATAACACAGGCTACAAAAAACTTAATGCTCCATTTCTTATCTGGCTTTCTGTTTAATTATGAGTTAAATTCAGGGTGTCAGTCCTCATCTGCAGCATTTCCAGAAAGTTTGGTACAGGAAGGGTGTTCAAACCTGCAAATGACAACTGTCAAAGCTGACAGTTTCACTGGTGGTCAATGAGAATAAAACGCATAAAAGAAGAAATAGCATTGCCTGTAGGAAATCCTTATTTTCTTGTAGAAAGAAGAGTGGTTGGCTTCTTTGTGAAGTAGAACTTTGTCAGGTCTCCATGGAACTGGGGTGGTCCTGTGCAGTGAATGCTGAGCAGTGGGCTTAACTGGAGTATTTACAGGCAGCAGCTTTTGCAGTGCTTGTAGATTATTTTTTTTTCCCCCAACAGATTGCAAATAATTACAAACTGATTTTTCAGACGTGCCACAAAATTTTAATATAACTGGTCTAGTCTTTAAGTTTGTTACTGCAAAAACCCTGTTAATATTTTTGGAAATAATTTCTGAGAGAGTTTAAGATAAGTCAGGAATTTGTCTAATGGAAACATTCCACTCCTAATGTGCTTTATTTGCTTCTTGTACTTAGGGCAGGGGGATGCATCTTTATTTTTCAAGTTACCTGATCCTGAAAACTTGAGGAGGTGATACAAGGTACCTTGTGTGTTTTTTTAAGATGATTGGCATACTCCCAAACTCAAGGAAGACAACATCTATAGTCCCTGGGACATCTGTGGCAGAGGCTTGGAAATGCTGTTTCATGCTGTACAAACACGATGATAAATTCCTAGCTCTAGAAACAATTCTTTTTCCTTGCTAATTTGTAAGAAAGTGTTTTAAACAGCCTGGTTTCAAATATAGATACTTTCCTCCAAATTAATTCAGTTAGCTGTTATTTTTGAACAGAATGAGTTAAATGCTGAGGAGCATATGGATAATGTTGCTGTGGCTTAGGTACTTGCTACTTTTACTGCATTGAAAAAGTTCTTGCAGTGCAGTTTGAGTTTAATCTGGAGTGATATGAATTAAACTGCTCAGGATGTTCTGGCTTTTCTGTTAGGCCACATCCAGTATAGTGCTTTCAAGCCACATTGCCCAGTTTATTGTTAGCACATAGACAAAAAAGGCTCGAGCCATTGCTACTTGACTTTTGGAAACTAGAGTTTCTTTTACTGCTTGTTCATAAGTGCAGTGTCTTCTTAGTCCACTTCAGGGGGAGAAAGAAGTTAAAAACCTGCTTTTTTTTTCAGTCCTGCACCAGGTTTCAATTAATTTGAGTTGTTTGAAAAGGGGACTGCTTAAACCAGATTAGTGAAATGACCTGTATGAAACAAAATATTGACTTCTGAAGGATGTTTTCCTGCAGCTCACCTCCATGATTCCACTTGCAACCCAGCTACACAAATAATTGCATCAGCACAAACGCACATGGTGACAAATCATGGAAGAAGTTGAGGAGACTGTTATTTAAGAGCATCCTAAGTCAGCGTTTCCTCCTGAATAAACTGGGATGTGGAATTGCATTTCCTGGTACCACCTAGGGTGTAATGGCAGTCGCAGTGTAGCTTAGTCTGCAGTGATTCTTTGTGCTCCCTGAGAGCACAGCTTCTGTTAGGTCATTCTCTCTCGGGTCCTCTGCAGCTCAGGGTCTGGGGCTTGATATGAGTTTGAACTGAAAAGGAGAGCTGCAGCTTAAGCGTGCCATGTGTATGAGAGGAGCTATGTAAAAATGCTTTGATCACTTCAACATTTTTTCCTATTCTTTGTTGTGAGCTCAGTGGTTTAAAAACTGCTTCTTTTGCAGGGGACTGTCCTTACAGAAGGGTATTATCAAGTCATTTTTTTTGTGCAATGATGTTTTCTTAACGTTTTTACGTGTAATCACATTAGAAAAATTTTAGCAAGATGACTGCCTCCATTTTTGCTACCCAAAATTTTGCTTAAGACTTAAGTTATTCTCTCCTGAGAGAGAGATGAATTAAGCTAATGCATATTTATCAGACTTCTGATAGCATTTGGTTTCATTCACGATTCCCTACAAATGTCCTCTGCTGGTTCTCTCCAGTGCTTTTGCAAAAGCTTATAGAACATATATGTTTGCTTCATTGAGACAGGAGAATTTCAGGCTTCTACTTTTGTTGACTGTGAAAGTTAGAGAGGTGTGATAGTTTTTTAACACATGCAAAATACCCATCTTAAGGTTTTGTTTATAAATAGAATAACAGTGGTGAAAGCCATTTGTTGACCTCCAGAACCCTGGATATAGGGATCTTAGCAAATGAGTGTCTCCAACAACTAAAATGCAGGGGTTTGATGGCTGATTGAACAACTGATATCACTGCAGAAGAAGGAAATGTTTGGGCATTATCTGTGAACCTGGGGTGATATCTTGATGGCATAGTTCATCTCCAAGAACTCTAGAGTGCTTATCCCATTTATCTCCTTATTTTATGACTAGGAGAATGCAGAGTGCTCTGTCTGCCAGGAACTTTAGGGCTCCCTTGGAAATGTAGGTTGACTTGATGTTCTGTTCAAATCCAAATTATAGTTTCAACCTTCAATAATCTTGCCGAATATATGGAAAAAAAAAAATTGAGCTGTTTACAAGCATGTCTCCTCCTTGTTATCCTTTTGTGTTAAATGTTTTTCAACATGCAGTTCTGTCAGTGGAGATTGGGGGATAATAGGTCAGAAAAAATATTTCAGGTTTGAAAAATGACTTCTTTGTCTACCACCAGAAGTGGTGGCCAGCATGTGGAAGGGTGGTGTTGGTGCTCCCCCACCACGCCCTCCTGAGGAGTTGTCTTAAAGACAGGCTGTTCCTCTTGGAAGTAAATTTTGACCTGGCATCTCTGTATTCAGCTATCAGCATCAGCTTCCTTGTCTATAATGGACTGAGCTGGAGTTCTGTTGCAATTTCTCTGCAGTTTATCAGACATGCTGTTTTTTATTTCACAGAGGAGAAGAAAAAACTAGTTCGAGAATTCGATGAGAAGCAGCGTGAAGCAAATGAAACGGTAAACCTGAGTCTGGGCCTTTGGCCTTTCTGAGCTGTTGAGATATTGGTGCCTTAAAAAGGACAGTACTCCCACACTGGATTTCCTTTATGGGTCATATTGTGGCAGGCAGATGTTGTATGGTTTTTTGATGTTCAGTTAATTGATCTGGTAGGTGTGTTTGTGGTTGTCAGGACTGTTGTATGTATCTATGTACATATACAGATACAGGCAATCTTATATGTGTGGTTTGGTTGATTTGGTGTTTTTGAGTGCTCGATTTGGGTATTTATTCCCTTCCCTTTGTTGAACAAAGGAGAGTCATAAAGGTGCAAGTGAAATGCTAGAGATGATATGAAGGGCGTGGTGAGAATCTGTTGGCTTCCTGGACAACAGGTGACAAGGAACAGCACAAAACCCTCACGTGACTTGTCTTTTTGAGCTTGAGATTGTGAACTAAGCCTTCTTTTTATATTAATGGGCTGTTTGTTGGGGTGTTTTTGAGTCACAGCTGAATGTGACACTTTATTCCTCTAACTTACTGAATTTATTGACTTTTATCTGTGTAGGTGATGTCTGAAATGTAGAGCTCATTTTGAGAGAGCTCATATTGACAGACTGCTTTAAGAATTGTGAATTTGTAACAACTGTCACTAAAAGTTGATGTGAAAATCCCTGTATCCAAAATCTCAGGGTTTACAGCTGCTAAGTCCAGTTGCCAGGCCTGGGTGTCTGAGTGTGAGTTCCGTGGCACACCTACCTACGCAGTAGATCTCTGTCACATGGATATGATGAGAAGCTGATACCCATCCTACAAATGCTTAAACTATATGAAAGTGAGAACTGCAAACTTTGAAGTTCTCGAGTAATGTTTCAGGCAAAAAATTCAAGCATTTAAGATGGGCAATTAATATTTTTTTTTTTTTTGTCTTGTGGCTCTGTGTGTCTGAAAATCCATGTGTGCTATGTGGTGTACTCGATATTAGCTGAGAGGTGTAGGGTTTGGGGTTAATCCCCCTCGACCTATCACATAAAAACATGTGAATCCCTTCATCTGGTGGTGAGTTTTGAGTCTTACCTGCTGATAAGAATAGATGGGGTGGTTTAAAAAGTAAGCACATTTTCTTTTGGTTAAAGCTGCAGGAAATGGAGGAAGAACTGAAGTCTGCTCCGCTGCCTTTCCGCAACCAAATGATGAGCAAAATCCGGGCGTACAGAAGAGACCTCTCCATGTTCCAGAGGGAGATGAGAAGCACAGATTTGGGATTGGGCCCTGGAAGTCAAGGCGATATAAAATATGGAATCTTTGCCACAGAAAATGAACAGAGTGTGAGAATTAGATATAAATTTTATTTAACGTTGCTATGATTATTGAAAAATAATATTACGGATGTATTGTTTGCAGTGTTTTTAGTGTAATCCACTTAGCTTCTGTGCTTGTGTAACTCCCTGTATATCTCCCTGCATGCAACATGAATATCTCAGGGAGGAGAAAGAACACCTGGAACTCAGAGGAGAGCTTTTCTGTTCTAAACCAAAGATATGAGTATAATCAAAATGGAAGGCCTTGAACGCCATGCGGTTAGTGACCTACACAACATTCTGTATGGAAATGCTTTAATTGTTCCCCTGCAGCAGTAAAAGCACAACAGTGATGCCACTCGCTGAGGAGAAAGGTTAACTGGTCTAGGTCTAGTCTGCAAAGCTGGCGAGGTGTGCAAATCATACACTGTATAGGTTAATCTGTTTAAATTCTCTTTTAAGCAATCTCAGCATAAATAATTTCAAGAAAATATGAGAAGTCATCCCCTAGCTCTTTGTTCTCTATGAACGTGCTGCTGCAGTGCAAGAAATACACTGATGTCTTTGTTTACTGGATATGCTGGGATATAACAGCTAGGGAGACTGAATCTGCTCATTATCTTCAAAGAAGTGCTGTTTTCTGTGCAGGAGATCTGTGGAGGCAGGCTTTTGTTCGTCTGCCTTAGATAAGGAAGGTTTGAGGGAGGCTCATTCCCTACTATCTTGTGCTGCAGTAGCTTGGTAGATTTTTGCATTTGGTTCCTCTAAAACCTGAGAGCGAGGTGGCCCCAGGTTTTCCAAAGCTTAAGAAAATACTTGATTCTGAGCTAGCTTTTGACCCCAAGGTCAGCAAACATCTTTTATCCTGTAGCTGAGGCTACTGACATGAAAAGAGGATCTTTGGTACTTAGCAGCCGGTGTGTTAATACTGTTTGTTCCTGAGCCTTTTGACTGTAAACTCTTAATGATCTCCCTGGCAACCAACTGTGAAGTCACAAATAAGACTGAATTTAGACACAGATGGAAGGAAAAGTTAGCATCTGGAATGCAAAGATACTGTTTTCATGTAAATGTTCTTTGTCTTCCCAACAATTTACTTTTCCATCAATTTTTTGTAACTGTTTTAACTCTTTAGCTGCATGTCCTTCTTTTTCAAGGTTTAACCGGATTTGGCCACTGTCTTACAAAGTGAACAAGAACTCTCTCTGAATGAACGGGGCTACATCAGTTAACATAAGTAGTGTGTACAGCCAATACCAAGAGGTGGCCTATGGAGTCACGTCCTGACTTTTTAATATGTCAGAAACATAATACCTGTCCTTGCGCTTGACACTGAAACCTATGTTGTTTTTCAGACCAATCTGCAGTCCCAGAGGGTGCTGCTTCTCCAGGGAACAGAGAGCCTGAACCGAGCCAGCCAGAGCATCGAGCGCTCGCACCGGCTGGCTGCGGAAACGGACCAGATCGGCACCGACATCATCGAGGAGCTGGGGGAGCAGCGGGAGCAGCTGGAGCGCACCCGCAGCAGGGTGAGCGGGGCGACCGCCCGCCGCGCCGGGACGGCCTCTGTGACCTTAGCGGCAGCTCCCGCCCAGGGGCTCCACGTGATGCCTCTACAGACCAGATCCAGGCTGCCAGCCTCCTGTACTGTGCGCAGAAAAGGGCCCGAAACAAATGTCTGCTGCTGTGTCTTTGCAAGGTTTGATATTAGACCAGCAAACCTGCTAAAGGAAAAAAAAGCATTACTGCAAAAATTTTAGATTTTAAAAAGTGCTGAGGAGTTGCCCACCACTAGATTACTGGTAAAGAGTTAGATTTGGGAGGCAGTCAGCAAGATCTTCTAATGAAATGCAATTTAATAGAAGCTTAATTAGTTAATTACTAACCTGCCAATATTTGTAGGTTAGCTAAGGAGGGAGAAAGTAGTGTGTGCTGATCCCTGTTCCTCATCCTTGGGTTAAGAAGCTCTGCTTCTACCATTGAAGCTTTAAAATGTAGTTAATTTGTTTTTGTTAGTTACACACATACGCAAAGCTGAGAACTTTGATTTTTGAAGTAACAAAGTGATGAGATTTTCGGCATGTACAAAACATCCTGAGTGTAAAGCTTTTAGGTGAGTGGCTCTCAGGGGGATGCTGAGTTTGGAAAGCAAGCGTGCTCAGCAGAAACAAAAAGCTTGCCTCTTTTCTTGAGCATTATCCCTGCTCATCCCAACAAAACCTGCAGCTTTTTTGTTTAAGTAGTTTTTGATTTCAGTCAGAATTTGATTTGCCCTGCTCACAAATTTGGGTTGGGGAGCAGGAAAGGAAATGTGATTTTATGAATTGTAGGTATAGTTTTTGTCAGTTCTTTCATTATTTTTTTTTTAATTAAAAATTATTATGGTCCTTAAAGCCTGTCAATCTGCACACTGTTCATGAAGCTGGGACTTCTATTGTGTGCCTTTTAGGCATTGTATTGCTGAATTGTATTAACCCCATGTTCCAGCTAGAAGCAGACTTTCTCCTTGCTTGGTCTCTCATAGTAAAGGCTGGAAGTCTAGTATGCTTTGAATGGACTTGGTTGTTTTTTTTTCCAGCTTGCTCCAGTCCATCTCAGTGCAAAGTAAAGCTCCTGCAGGGCCAGTGTTGCAGCTGAGGGCAGCAGCTTAAACTGCAGAGGAATTGTGCAGGCAGGTGTCTGTGGTGGGAAGTGACCTGGCTTACCTTTCACTTCCCTTGAAGGCTTGGAAGTGAAGAGCAGAATCTTATCCAGAGAGCTCCAGTGCCCATCGTGAACTAAGCCAAACAGCTTAGTTGCCTCAATTAATTGTGTGCTGCTTAATAGTTGACTGAGAAACATATGACAGTTCCTGTCTGTGCATTATAAAGCTGAGATGGATTAGCCATGAGCAGTTCAGAGCTCCTGCCTCCTGGGTTGCTCAGACCTGTCAGTACAGCATGGTTATTTCTCTGCTAAAAACTGAACAGCGTTTCAGAATCACACTGGGGAGAACACATCAGTGTCATTTACTTCATGTGTCAACAACTGCAATAGTAAACTGAAATTTAATTGAAAGAGCTAATACCAACTTTCTGATATTTGTAGATTAAACCAAGGGGCAGAAATTGATCTTAAATTGTGTATCTATGTATGTATCTAAGGGGCAATGTACACGAAGTCTTATTTCCTCCTTAGAAAGGAAACAATGCTTGAGGCTTGTATTGTGTGTAGAGAACAATGTTGTCTCTGAATTTTGAGACTATATGGTTAGACTTGGTCCTGGTATTAATTGCAACATTTCAACACCAGCTACATCTTTAGAGAGTTGCTGTAGGCTTGTTCAACAGACAAAAAAACCACTTTTGTTTCTTCTTAGTTGGTGAATACAAGTGAGAACTTGAGCAAGAGTCGCAAGATTCTGCGTTCCATGTCCAGGAGGTGAGTAGCGTGACTGACCTGGAGCAGCACTCAGCAGGCAGCATCGGTGCCTGCCACTGTCAGGCAAAAAAGTAAAGAATTATGGGTCCATTAGAACTGCAGGGAGGTTTTGGGGACTGTGTAAATAGAATGTGTGCCCATGTGCAAATTCTGATTTGTGTTTTCCTCCCTCTGGTAAGTAAGTACTTAGTAGTGTTGGCTTAATGGTTGGACTTGATTTTAAAGGTCTCTTCAACCTAAAGGATTCTAAGTCCTCTGCTAAAACAGAATC
>NW_008624007.1:0-1900 GCF_000691845.1 Merops nubicus
CTCAGAGCTGCCTCTGCCCTGGGCCAGTCTCAGCCTGGGTGCGTGGTGCTGACGTGTGCTGCTGGGGAAGGGCAGTGGAGCTGGTTAGAGAGGACAAAACAAGAGAAAAAGGGGAAACGGAACGTTCCGGTGTAGGTTAATTGGATTAGGGCTGGGAAGGACAGAGGAGTAGATCCTTTCTCTCTCTCTGCCCTGCTTGGAGGACAGGGAAGCTCTGGTGAAGCTGAAGGCCTGTGTGGAGCAGGCAGCAGGACTTTGTGCAGCGTGAGTCAGGGTGAGTCCAGCTGCTGCAGCAGGAGCTGGAGTTTGGGAGATAAGGAGCGAGTTGCTGGGTTGGCAGGTCGGGGTGATGAGTCATTGGGCTCCTGTCACATCCTGCTGGGAGCAGGAGGGAGCTTCCCTCTGCTGCCAGGTTCTTTCCTAGCCCTGAGGTTTGGTCACCACTAGCCAAATCCTGTCTGGGACCAGCAAGTCCACTTGTGCCTGGTCTCTGGTCAGAGGAGGATGTGGAGCCTGCAGCCCCCAGGGAGGGCTGGGTGGCAGAGCTGCCCCTGTGAGCCCAGGACCGAGTCCTCATTCAGCATCCATGTGAGAGGTCGTTTGGGTATAATTATCTCTTTGCAGAATTAGTCTGTTCTGGGGAGTGTTAGAGTCCTTCCTGAGGGAAATAAAACTGGAGCAAGGAGAAGACAGCGACGTGCTGCTTTCATAAGCCTCTCTGGAGGTTTAGGTCATGGAACCATAAATCATCTTGTACTGGTGCGACTGGTAAAGTCTTTGTGTGGACAAACCCTTGTTCTCGACAGGCTTTAAGCATGCCAGCAGAGTGAGAGTTCCCAAGTGCTGTGATCAGCTGAGATTACTCCCTTTGGGTTTTTTTAGTGCTTAAAACTAAAGCATCTTAACAAATTTCTCAGGGGCCAGCTCTGGACTGCAGGCAGGAGACCACTGTGTAAGAACGTGTTCCTTTGCTGTCCCTTTGCTGCTTCCTGGGGGGCAAGCAACAGTTGGTTCTGGGGAGTGATTGCCTGGGTGGGCCAGGAAAAAAAAAGGCAGTGGCCCCTGGGCACTGCTGGGGTTCATTCTGCCCCCCATGAATTGCCTGTGATGGGTTTGGTGCTGTGGTTTTAATTAGCTGTGGGCTGTGACTGTGTTGTCTGAGTTAAAAGGAGCCCGTGGTGAAGGGGGTTACACCCTGTGGAGGGTTTAAACTGCAGCTTGCCCCCTCCCACGTGGATCTGCTTCTGCTCTGAAGAGATCTTGTCTCAGCAGGACCAGCACCTGTGTTTCAAGCTCAGCAGTTTAGTTTACTTTTTAGCAAGATTTACAAGGTGTTGAGCAGCGTGGATGATTGTACAGTGGCACAGCAGCTTCTAATTTGTACGGAAACACTTAAAATTGTGACCTGAGAGATGAAGTTGTTGGATTCCTCAGCACGAAAGGGAGAGCTGAGCCTGTTTGTAGCATGATAACGTCCCCGGGCTGCCAGCACCTCCTGGCAGTGCCCTGGGCGGGTGAGGTGGCAGCAAATACAAACCATAATAACCAGTTTGCTTCTTCCGTAGGTATTCCCAACCATATGCACGTGGGAACTGGGCCACCACCTCAGTTTAACAGGATGGAGGAAATGGTAAAGTGTGCTGCGTGACTCCGGCCCATGGCGCGGGGACCCGGCGTTCCTTGGGTTCTGGGCTGTAATTAGAGGCCTCCTCTGACACCTCAGCCTTTCCCTTTTCGTGGGTGTTTTTTAGCCTGTGACCCAGATAGCGTTGGGCCGGGGCTGGGGGGCAGGGGGAGGGTCCTGCCCCAGCCCTGACCCCCTGCTCCCTCTGGTTCTCCCAGGCCGTGCAGGGCGGCCGTGTCAAGCGCTACTCGTCGCAGCGGCAGGGGCCGCCGGGGC
>NW_008624007.1:1931-3386 GCF_000691845.1 Merops nubicus
GAGCCTGCACCCCCCATGCACATCAGCATCATGGAGGGGCACTACTACGACCCACGTGAGTGTTCCCCTCCTGCTCCCCACGCCCCGTGCCTGCTCGGGCCCGAGCAGCTGGAGCAGGAATCCCCCCACTCCTCCCGGGGGGGGCTTTGTCTTCCTTTCCCTTTGTAATAGCGTCGCTCTGTTGTCTCATATGGGGGCTAAAACGCTGCTCTGAGCCTCCCTGGTTGGTGCTTAAACTCCCCAGAATATACTCAGAGCCCTGTGCTCTCAAGGACGCTGCGTTTCTTCACTAGAACTAGGATGGAAAATTAACTTGAAATCAGAGCAGTGTCTTTGACATCTAAGAGCAGGGAGAATTGCAGAACAAGACAGAGACTGGATTAGGAATTTACTCCAGCATCTAAAGCATTGGAGAAGAAATTCCCTGAGTATTCTTCTGCTTCGTAAAGAGAGTAGGAGGCTTTTCAGCTCGGAGTTTGTAGCATCTGTGAGCCTGGTAGACAGCGTGCTGTGTAGCTCAGTGCTGTGCTCACATCTTGGCACCGTGTGACTTGCTGCAGTGGAAAAAAAAAAAATGCAGTGGAGCTTTTCCTTACCGAGTGTGTTGTGTGTTGCAGTACAATTCCAGGGACCAATCTACACCCACAGTGAGAACCCAGCCCCACTGCCACCCCAGGGGATGATCGTCCAGCCAGAAATGCACCTCCCTCCACACCCAGGTGAGGAGCAGGGCAGCCGGACCCATGCCCTGCTGGGGTTGTGCCCTGAGGCTGCTCAGCCTGTGCCAGGGAGCAGATAACGCTGGTTCCCCACAGCCTCTGTCACTGGGGGGATCCATTTTCCCTCTTTGTACAACATGGAGGAGACCTGCTTCCCTCGAGCAGCGAGGCTGGAGCTATAGAAATGCTAAGGAAAGAAAACCAGGCGTTTCTGGCCCTTGCAGCCAGAGCCAGACTGAGGTGATGTGGAGGTTCTGGCAGCCTCCAGCTGGATGTCTGCAGGCTCTGCGCAGACCCTCCTGGCTGAGTCACTTCCCCTTCGGTGGGGAGCTTGGCTCTGCCAGCTGTTGTGCCAGGCTGGTTCTGCAGCCCCTGCTGCTCGTAGATCAGAAAGGAAAGCAGAAACGAGAGCTGTTGAATTGGCATGTTCCCCGTCCTGCCCACAAGAATAGTTTCCTGAAGTGGGTGTGCTGACCGGGGCCGTGTCCGGTCACTGGGGATCCTGTTCCTGGGGAGGGGGCTGAGCTCTGCTTCCCTTTTTCCCTGCCCGGGAGGTCTGGTGGCTGCAGGAAGAGCCCGTGGGCCAAGTGCTTCCCCTTCCTGCCATGGTGGGGAGGGCACAGCCCCGCTGACCTGTGGCCATCAGAACCCCCCAGCCCCCTGCAGGACGTGCCACGTCTCATCCGGCGTCTTCCTGTCGCTTCCCAGGTTTACACCCCCACCAGACACCAGCCCC
>NW_008624008.1:0-2436 GCF_000691845.1 Merops nubicus
CTGCTCCTCCGCCCAGCCCCAGCCACAGCCTGTGTCACTGCCAGTGCCCTGAGCCTGGGGCTGTACCCGCCCTGCTGCCCGCAGCAGCCACTGTTCTCCCAGGCCAGGCTGGTTTTTCTGATGTGGGCAGTCTGCTGGAGCTTCTGTGAACCTACTACACTCTCTGTAGTGTCCGCTGAGATACGATGTTGTGATGCCTGTACAGCAAAATCCTCCCTGTTTCAAATCCAAACTAGTTATTATCCACCCAGACCTTCCCCATCATAATCCACATGGTCTCTCTTCAGCCCTCCTAGGCTAAACCAAACATCTTGAGATTTGAGATTCTCTCTCATTTCCTCCAGGCTGCATCTTGTGGTGTTTTCCCAGATTCAGCACAGGCTGCTCCCCAAGTTTCAGGGTCTGATGAAGCTGCAGTTTCTCTGCAATCCCTCCTGGGTTACCTGGCAAAGGCAGACTTGCACAGACACCAGTCAGCTTTATTGCTGGGGGAGGCAAAGTGTTTTACTCCGTAGAAACCAATGGAAACACAAGCTAGAATTCAATCCATCACAGTGTTTTCCTCTCTTGGTACAATTTGGAATCATACTAGAAGTGACTGATGTAATAGGAACTGGATACCATGCTGGATCAGACCACCCAGCTCAGTACCAGATATTACATTTCTTCAAATTTTTGTTTTCCTATAATGGGAATACATCTGTTAAAATGCAAGATCTGAAACTTCACTGGGAGCAAAGAAAAATTGCGTCACACTAGTGAAGAGAAAACTGCCAGGGACAGAGTTCAATCCTTCCAGAACATTGTCTGTCCCTGCCTTACTCACTGCAGCACTTCCAGCTCCCCAAGCAAGGTGTGTGGCCTGCAGACAAGGGTCTGTTTGCTCACAGGAAATCTGACTTAGCCTTGTCCAGGTCCTCCGGTGTCTGGAAAGACACCTGCACAAAATTTTACGGCATATACACAAAACTTGGCATATTTGGCAACTGAAAGTCTTGTTTATATCACAGGCATGAAGAAGAAAGAGCCACGGACCTGAAGAGAGTGCAGAGTTGAAGTCCTGTTGTAATGAAATGGTCAATATGGTGAGGTAATTTATCAGGCCAAGGTTTTACCTAGAATTAGAAAAAAAAAAAAAAAAAAGTAACCAACTTGGAGGTTAATCCTGTAGGTACAAAACGCCTGATGACTGGTCCAGTGCAAGCAGATGGATTAAATCCTGTATCTGAGTGCTTCAGCATCAGACAACTTGCGTTTTAAATATCCAATACAAATAAATGCAGCCTAAGTGAGGAATACTACCTGTGATCTTTAGGGCAGAGAGAAGGTCTAAGTCACAATATTGCTGACACCACTAGTGTACTGTGACTAAAATATGGCTTTTGATTAGCAGACAGATGGATTTGGATCTGCATCATGAGCCTGAATGAATTTGTTGCCAGTTCTTGAAGCGATCTGTGTTCTTGGAATCAAACTACCAAACAGTAACAGATGTGAGTACATTGAGCTGTCAAGAGCTTAATGAAGTAAAACCGAGATCACTAACCAGTTTTAGAGAAGGGTTAAGGGGATCCCTTTTTGAAAGCTAATTATTTAGGACAGCACAGCTGCCATTAGGCAGTAGAAGATACCAAAAATTAACTATTGTCTCGCATGAATTCTCCCTCTGCCACATGTGGTTGAAATGATAGACAGAGTTGTAGCTCAAAATTAATTGAGCTTTCAAATCTGGAGAAAGTGGGAGAAAAAAATTGATCTAGGGTTATTAAAACTAGTTGAAATCACTGGCACAGCATGCCTTTCATTAATACAAAACATCTCCTTTTAATTCTTAGTATTATAAAGACATTTTGGTACCCAGAACACTGGTAGTTAAATCCAGCAGTGTGTGGAACCACACAGAGAGATCTGGTTCTGGGGTGGCTGAGGTGATGCTCGCAGGGGGCGGTGGGCAGTGCAGGAGAACCCACGGCTCTGGCTCTGCTCAGGCCCCTGCCTGGTCCCAGCAGGCTGGGAAGGCTGGTCTGCAAAACCTGCCCTGGTGTTTGGGTAGAGCCCAGCGTGTCTGGGCCTTCATTCAGCTGGGGGTTCCTGGAAGGAGGCCGTGACACCACCCCGGGGGGCAGAGATCGCTTGTGTGACGTGCTTTGCTTCATGAGTCTGAACGAAGCGTGAGCTTCACTGCTGGTGGTGCTCTGAGGACCCAGGCCATGCTGCTCAGCAAAGGCAGGACCTGCCCCTCTCCCTGACCTAAGGCTAAACTTAAGGTCACAGCTAAAGCTTTGAAGATGCCATCTATTGCTTTGTGTCCCAAGTGAGGTGTGATGTCGAAGCTCAGCTATGGGGCCAGGCCGGCCCAGAGAGCCCCTTCCAAACTTCACCTGCACCAGCTGCTTGGCAGCCTCCTCCTCTCCTCCCCTCTCCTCTCCTGTTCTC
>NW_008624008.1:2467-4450 GCF_000691845.1 Merops nubicus
CCTCTCCTCTCCTCTCCTCACGTGCTGCAGGAGGAGCATCAGCCAAGGTGACTGGTGGGTAAATCACCTTCTAGCAAGGCACAAATATATTTGCAGTGCTTCTTTGATCCTTCCAGTGCAAACAATTTAGGTTAATCACCAATCTTCATTAATCTTATTGCTGTTGTAAAAACAGCCTTTGTGAGGAATGAGTAACGTCGCCTTTTCTGAGCACTTTCAGTGACTGGTGCTTCCCCTAGTCCTGCGTGGAAGAAAGATGATCTTTTCCAGTTCTAATTTTATAAGGATGTGAGGGGGTGTTGGGCATGAAGCCATCTAGAAAGATACATAACCACGAAATAATGCTTCTTCATAAATCAAAATTCTGCTGACAGAAAAGGTAAGTTAAAATTTGTGTCTAAAATAATCTTGCTTCAGTGGAGCCCATCAGCTGCACATTTCCACGGCCTCTGCACTGCCCCTGTGCAGCCCATGCCCGTGGCAGCCTGGGGTGGGAGCAGGACTCTGGTGACAGTGCTCTCGGGGGCACATTCCATGCAGGTTTCTCCATGCGAGTGGTTGTATTCATGCGACTCACACTATTAAAATCAATCACCTGCTGCTGGCAATACAGAGGCTTGAGAACGCAGGCATGTAAACGAGACAAAATGTCTGGCTGGCAGTGGGAGTGTGGGGAGGAGAGGAGGGACGTGGACAGTGTCTCCCCGCGGGGCGCAGAGGATGCACGGCTCTGACCGCGGGGCTCCTGCACACAAAAGCAGGTGTCCAAGTCTTTGGAGATTTTGCAGGAGATTTGGGTGAGTGTATAACTGCCTCCATAGGAGCTTTTTATCATTTAGCATCCTACTGAAGTCTGGTTTTCCTCTCCGCAGGGATCCTGCCCCAAAATGACTGTAAATTACCAGGCAGAAATCTTTGATCACTCTCCAATTCTCTCTCTCCCTTTCAACATGTAAAGCTCTCTATATGAGGTAACTCCAGTAACTTCAGTACAGAGAGTAACATTTAAAATCATCGTGTTGGGAAGTTGGTCACCTGTTACAGAAAATTTCCTCTGTGGTTCTTTTATAATATTCCTTTCCATATAGCTCCAGCCCTCGTGGGGGTGTTTGAATAGTGTTATGTACTTTCTGCATCCGCTGTTACAAAGACTTAAATCTTCTGGCCAAACTGAAATCTTTGGACTTCACAGGTTATCTTGGTGAGGGGTAATACCTTGTCGTGAGCAGAGAGCTTGAGATGGAGAGGGGACTTCTTACCTTTTTTCTTCTTCCTACCAGATGTCTCTTTTTTTTTCTTGGAAGATGGTGGAAAGCAATGAAGTAATCAAGATGTGCTTAAGCTCAGCCAGCAAGCATGGGCTCAGGTTTAGCAGTGCCCCTGACTTCACGATGACAGTCCTGTGCTCACAGTGAAGGCACCTTGCTTGGCTGGAGCTACATCCTCATAGGGGTCACATTCCTCCTTCAGTTCTAGAACCGTGAAGAGAAAGATTTGCTTTCCTTTAGAGTGAAGGGGTTTTCAGTTGTAATTCTGCACGATTTTTCTATTCTTAAAGATTTAATGATACTTTCCACATGGCAGACTCCATTCTCAAGGCTGAGATGTCAGTGTGATTTCAGCCAAGCTACACATACAGGACTGAAGTCCCACATGAGCTGTCCCTTGGAACGAGGCGGGGCAGCGATCGCTGGGTGCTGCCGCTGGCAGGGTTGGGGCTTCTGCTCCCAAACTTTGGCCTTCTGAGGCCAAACGAGTTCGGCCGCTCCCCGCTGCCTGACGGGCGGCTGCTGCTGGGCAGAGGGGACCGTGTGTGTGCCAGGCTCGAGCAGGGCGAGGAGCAGCCCGGGAGGGACCGTGAGCCTCAGAGCTGGTGCTGGCGTTGGGAGACACGGCATGGTGGCATCGCCGTGGCACGTGGGAACTGGGCGTCGTGGCACAGAGCTCGGGCACTGCTGGGGGGCACAGTGGGCACTGCTGGGG
>NW_008624008.1:4603-7255 GCF_000691845.1 Merops nubicus
AGCGGGACAATATAGACTGGGAGAAAGTTATTCTTAATATTGGCATTTTACACTGTCAAACAACTTCCCTCTGTAAACTCTTGTTGAATTCTAACATATTCTCAAGTTCTTATCTTATAGTAAGTTTAGGACTTCTATTTTTTTAACTCTACATTATCTTACTTATTCCTTCCCAGAGGGAAGTGTCCCACATATTGAATCCAGCAGAGTGGCAGGCGCCACAGAATTAGACTCCAGTTTCCCCTGGGAAAACATTGCCAAGTTTCTCTTGAATTTTGTTCTACTTTCGTTAAACCTAGGCGGTGATTTTGATCTACAAAGTAAGTTTTACTGACTCTTGCACTCCCGAAGCAGATATCTAAAAATAACCCTGGGGATTATTAGCTGTTTATGTTACAGTAACTGAAAGAGGCAGGGCGGCACTAGTGTGGGTACCACTGAGCAGGCAAATCTTGTCACAGAAAACAGTCAGGGTAGGAAACACCAAACAGTGCCAAAGCAGATGGTGGCAAGGCAGACAGGGAGGGGTGAGGAGTCCCTGTCCCACGGCCAGAGCAGACCCAGGAGTGCAGCCCGGGTGCTGTGCTGAGCTCTGCGGCCAGCTCCTGGGGCTGCCCGGGCTGGGAGGGCAGCAGGGCTGCTGGCACCAGCCTGGCGAGCTGGGAAGTGGGAACCTCTGGGTCCTTCCCAAGGCAGTAACACCAGCATCGGTATAAACACACTGCTGCCATTTACACCCTTCTCAAGAATGGAATCCATGCAACCAGTGTCTTACGTTGCTCTCATAGTGGCAGGAGGGCTCTGTGCCATTGCAGACTACTGTTTTTTGATGAATAAAACCATTCCATTAGTTCTTTATTCTTCTTTCACTCGTTATTTTACAGCAAAAAGAAAACTTTTCCTGCTAGAGTGTCTTGAAGTAAATGTGTTGTAGGACTGTGTATTTCATGGCTATTTCTTCATTCACAGTCAGCAGATGAATACATTAAGCTGTCTTTACCTGGAGGGACTGGGAAATCATATTAAGCCCAACAGCCACATCACTGCTCAAATGACACAGATCACTTACAGAGTGAGATGCTCCCCTCCTCCCCCAGCCCAAGAAGACCTTTCAGCAGCAGAGGTGTTACCCCCCGCCACCTGTCTCTCCAGCTGTCAAGAGCCTGAGTCAGTTCATTAAAAATGTGAAGCTTTTTAAATATGCATCTGGTGCATATTTAAAATAATCTGGCATACTTAAAATAAATTTTAAATAACCTGGTGCCCAAATGCAGTTTCAACAGTCTCCCGTGTTTGGGTTTCCTTTTTTATCTTTGAAAGGAGTCACAAAAGATCACAGGTAAAAATAGGGGGGCAGTGGGTTCTCCTGCCTTTGATAGATTGGTTTTGTTAATAGTCCAGCTAGAGCCCACTGAACATGTAGCAGCCATTTGTCCTTTACACACTCTGCAAGAGAGGCACAAGAAAAGAAGTAAAGCAACTTTCCCTGTGTGTACATGTGAGAGTAAAAAGCAACACTAACGTACACTAGGGGAAGACAACAAACCAAAGGGGAGTGCAGCGGCTGAGTCAAAGGTGGCTGCAACAGCCCAGCACAGACGTTCCATTTCAGACCCATTTCTCTGCCCTCCCCCCAGTGCCCCCCGCCCCGCTGGCACTGGGAAGGCCATGAGGGGACACTGCCCAGCCCCTGCCCTCGCTGCCCTCCCCGGGGCTTGGCTGGCAAAGTGTCCCTGTCCCTGTCCCTGTGCACACGGGTGTGTACCGAGGCGTTGGGCACCCGGGCACGGCTTTGGGGGTGAGATGAAGGCAAGACCCGGGCGTGGGGCTGGGAGCACAGCGAGAGCAAGAGCCAGCTAAGCAGAAATATTGGCCTACATTTTTTTCTCCTCCTGGTGGAAGGCATGCGAGTTTCTATGGCAACTTGTGTTTTCTCTTTGTCAGGCCTACTGACTCACTTCTGGGGGAGCCGTGCAGAGAAAAAAGATTGTTTTCTTTCCCTGCCAAGTCAAGTGGCTCCTTTTCAGCAGCCCATTGCTCTTGCCTGAGCTCATCTGGCCGGTGTTTGAGACTGCTGTGGCTTTGCAGAACTAGTTTAGGGCCACAAGAAAAGGCAGTCAAAAGTTACAACATCCTCATCCTCCGGAAAAATCATTGGCAGCAGTTTGAGCGTAGCTGCTTTACAAGAGGACGTCAGGCTAGCTGAAGCACCGGGCTGGCTGGGTGGCTCTGGTGGCTCCCGGCACGCCGCAGTTCGCCCCTCCAGGGCAGGGCACAAGGCACCGTGCCTGTGCCAGGGGGCAGCGCAGGCACCCCGGGTGTCCCTGCGAGCAGTGCCAGGACACAGTGGGCAGAGGCCCGGAGGAGGCGCTGCGGAGAGCGGCCGTCAGCAGGGGCGGGCGTTGGGGCAGAGTCCGAGCTGCCCAGGGCACGGCTCGGCGGAGGGAGCGGGCACGAGTCCAGAACCCGGGGCCAGGCAGTGCAGGACACATTTGTCCCTAAGTACCTCTGTGGTGATGAGCCTTTATTTTTGATAAAGCTACTAGTCCGTTTTGTCTTGTACTGACATACTAGGTTGTCAGCCTGGGTTTAACAGTCATATCCCAAACGGCTTCCCCCACAGAGGCCAGTGTCCATTGCTATAAGATTTGT
>NW_008624008.1:7273-9688 GCF_000691845.1 Merops nubicus
GGCTTTGTGGTGGCATCTTGAGCTTCCTGGACCAAAACTTCTGTGGGAACAGGCTGGCACACCCTCCATAATCTCACTTGATCAATCCAGTTTTTCTAATTGGGAAACTTCCAAACCAGGTTGATTTTTCAGCACAGTCCAGGGATGCTGAGTAACCATCTTTTCTTAAAGTAGAGGAGGAGCTTTGCATCCACTCCTCCCAGGCTACGCCGAAAATTCCAGCTATGAAACCCAGGAGAACACTGAACACTTGCTTGACCAGCAGTTCTTCTGAAGCTTTTTCTTCTGCCTAATCACAAACGTATGCTACACTTTAAGGGAGATTATCTTCACTTTGTTACCTTTAAAATGCAGCTGCCTTCTAGTTTACAAGGTCACAGCAGCCACCCCGCTAAAGGGTAGAGCAGAAATGAGACGTTAACACAGCGTGACCTCGGTCAGTCCGTTAATCTTTCTCCACCCTATTTACTCCAGCAAAATAAAAATCCATCTCCACGCACCACAAAGTGCTTTGAGATCCCAGGGTGAAAGGTACATCAGAAGCCAGAGCATTAATTATTTAAGCCTGGTAGTACGTTTGGCACTGGAGGGGATGCAGATGGGTTCACGCCGGGCAGCGGGGGCTGGGCGGGCACCCCGCCTGTCGCGTCCCCTCTCCCTCACTCGTCCCACCCAGGTTTGGAGGTGACAGCGAGGTCTGTGCGGGCTCAAGCAGCGGCAGTGCCACCACTTCAGGGAGCAGGAAAAGCCTGACGTCAGCATTTTGTGTAGAGCTCCTCTGTAACTCCCTGCCCGGGGAGGCGCTCGGGCTGCAGGCAGCACTGGGTCACCGCCTGTGCCGTCAGCCCAGCACGCACCCCGCGCACCCCGCGGCCAACCGCCCTCCTGTTCCGTGCTGCAACTGCAGTCCCTGAGGTTTTGTGGGAAAAGCTAATCTAAAATTGCTCACAAATTGGTTTTCTGGCGGTTACATTAAGCTGGATTACATGGTGAAAAGCAGTGATTTGTAGATTTTAGAGTGCTGAATAATTCATGTGCACATTGCCTCCTAAACGAGACTGTGGCAGTTTGATTGCTCTGTCCCTTCTCAGGACAGATCCAGACAACGATGGTTTTAAGATACAAGCAAACTTTGAACATTCTGACTTGTTACTGTCTGCTTTAAAAAAGGGGAGCGTGGGTGTGAGGGGGTGTCTTTCCTAACTTATGTTATTGAGGTTTTGTTTTACAGAGCTCAATAGCGTCACCCCGCTGCAAGCATAAAGTGTGGTTTGTAGCGCTGCTGTTCCTTAAGACCTGCTTTTCCTATCACTCCATTTTAACGTGGCCATAAATTACAACAGAGGAGTGCTCCATACAAGCATGAGTACCTACAGACAGAAAGGGAAAATTGTATTTTTATGAACCATGCAGATGGGATCATAAGTCTCTATGAAATCCATTTTCAGAACTTTGGTCAAATTGAATTGACTTCTGCCATTCAGAACCTTCTATTTTCACACACGTATTTTGTAGAACACATTTTAAAATAAAATAGCATGTTGGCACATGAGTTATTTCACCAGGTGTTTGCACTGTCATAGTGCAGAGACTGAGGAGCTTAACAGGCTGCTGTAGGGGTTTAAGCCGTGTACAGGCGTTGATGATAGGTAATTTCACTAACAGCTTCATTTTATTTTTAATATTCTGCATCTTTACTGACTGTAGCAAACAGCGCAGAGTGTGTTGATTGTCATCTTGTGCTGGGTCAGCTTTGGTTAAATCATCAAAAGCAAGAAACATCTATTAAGTGTTCTTTTGCTGAGTCCTCAATTTAAATGAACATGCAGCAAGCAGCAAATATTTTTCCTCCTGTTTTCTCCAGACCAGTTTCTGTGTCCCTCGGAGGTCACAGCCTCCCCAGAGAGGAGCCTGGTGTCTGAGAAGTGCTGCTCCAAACAAGTCCAAATGCCACTATTCATCCACACTCTAATAATCTTGCCTAAGTACACCACTTCCATCCGTCAGATGATTGACCCTGAGCATGAAAACGCCCCAGGCGCGGGGATTGCTCCATGCCAGCTGGTGAGCTGCTCCAGACACTGTCTGAGACTGGCGTTCACACTGGGGCTACTGACAGGGATGCTCTGGGGCTGGAAAGAGGCGGCTGCTCGTGGGGCTTTGTGTCCTGCCCCCGTCCCACTCACCCCTGGCTGTACAAACACGGGGGCAGCTCGTGCCCCCGGCAGGGCCTGCACAGCCAACACCACAGCCCTGGCTCTGCTGGGCCAAAAGCTGCCATCGGCCTCTTTGTCCTCAAGTTGCACCAGGGGAAGTTTAGATCGTCCCTGAGGAATAATTTCCTCCCTGCAAGGGCTGTCCAGGGCTGTGCCAGGCTGCCCAGGGCAGGGGTGGAGTCCCCACCCCTGGAGGGGT
>NW_008624008.1:9818-10032 GCF_000691845.1 Merops nubicus
GAAATGGGTAAAAGGGGAAGGAAGGTGCGGTGCCACGGAGCGCTACCCGCGTGCGGCAGCGCTGCCCTTTTGACGGCTCCGAGGCGGCCCCAGCAGAGCGCCCTCCCCTTGCCTCGGCCGTTGCTATTTGTCGCTAATTTGGATGTTAATTGCCGCCTGCTGGTTAGTCTACAGGTTTAACCCTGCGGGCTGTTAGCAAGCGCAGCAAACAGGG
>NW_008624009.1:0-9949 GCF_000691845.1 Merops nubicus
CCCTCCCTCCCGAGCCGGCGGCCCCCCGGTTTGGCACAAAAATACTGGGAAGTGTGCGCCAGCATGCAGGCACCCGGGGCGGTGGAGCAGGAGTGCATCTTGCCTGCCGGGCTGAAAGGAGCACTCTGCACGGGGAAGCAGCTGCTGCAGGGAGAAGGGCTGCACGAAGGGGACCCACAGCCCGCGTGTGACGCTCCTGTTCCCGCCTGGCACTGCCCACTGGCGAGCACCAGAGCCTCTGCCTGCTCCCCTGGGGGCAGGGCCTCCCCACGCTCTGCCCAGTGGCGGAAGCAGGGCTGGCTCTGTGGCCCAGGCTCCGGCCCACGGGGTGACTGGCGGCAGCGGCGGTGGCATCCCCCAGGGCGCTGTGAATGCCAGTCTAGCAGGGCTGCAGCCATCCGTGTCTCTGTAATGAGCTCCAAATGGGCAAGGAGGCTTCTGGACCAGAGGTGGAGCAGGCATCTAGAGACAAACAGCGTTTTGTCACAACACAGTTGTGCCGAGCTTGCCAGGCTGCACTGGAGTCACCTGATGCGACCCAAAGGAGCCTTCGGGGTAAGGATGCTGTTACTGCTCCACGTTTGGCACAGAATAAGCCAGTCTGCAAGACAAGAGCAGCCCAAATTAATTTGCTGAAACGCTGTGTTTCTTGGTCCCTGTTTGCACAACTCCCATCAGTGCTAATGGTGGCTTTTACATGTATTTATCACACAGAAACAGCATTGTAATCAGTAATAGCCCATCCACATCTTTATATTTCCTTTCTAAAAAGGAGCTAACTGTGATCAGTAAATTTTATTTACCCAGAAAGTATTAAAAAATCAAATCCATTACAGCAGCCATAGCTAAGTGGTCCACAGTTTGTTCAAAACCCTCTGCACATCAGCAGTTTAACCTTCTGTCTCCAGTACCCAGTCATGAGGTACAGAAGCAAGGCATCTGAAGCTGTGTATTGCCAAGGGATACATCTCACCTTACAGAGGGACCAGGACACAGACCCCCATCTGTCTTTCACCTGAACCAGTAAGACATACAAAATGTAAAACACAGTGACTTGGAAGAGCTGGGCTGCAGTGCAACACATCAGTGCTTCCTTTCCTTGGTTTTCAAACAGCATTGAAATGTCTCTGTCTCATCCCTGTCCTAAAGCCATCCCCTCCCACTGACATGACTGTGCTGATGACCGTGGGACCTCTGCAGTGTAAGGAGAAAGTGAATCACTGCAGTTTCTCAGGTTTCAGAGACATGGATTATCTTTATAAATGCACCCGACACTGCTATAGATAAGTGGGATTTGGAAGACATAAATTCTTTGCTTCTTTCCTGGTTCTTTGATTGTCAGGTAACTCCAGGATCTCATTTGCATCAGTCATCTCCAGGCTAATGAAGTGTGCAAACCTGCATCCACAGAAAAATGAAAGCCATGGCTGATGGTAGCCATGAAATAAATGGCAAAAGCCTAAAAGAAAATAGCTTCAAAAACTGATACAGTTCAGTGTGACATGATAATGAAAAAAAGTTGCCTGTGCTGTTATTATTTATAATTCTCTGAACGTCTGAATTCCCTCCAGCCAGCATACAGTAAGCACAATCCAGGGTATATGCAACAAATCATATTCAATGATGGAAATTTGGGAGAAAAGCAGGAGTTCAATCTCTCTTGATTACAGCAGCCACAGATCTCTTTTTCATAGACTGTCAGTACTAATGAATGAAAAGGACATGAGAGGAAACCAAAAATACTCCATGTGCTTCATGTACCACTAGACATATCTGCTCATAAATGTGACTAATTAAATACAAACCATTGTGAAGAAACGTTGTTCAGGGTATTTAAGCCCTCACTCAGACTGCAGTGTCCAGCCATGCATGGAAGCGTGGTCCCAGCAAGCTGTGTGGGATTTAGCTCTGGGGTCCTGGATACCAACCATGGCTCACACCAACACAGGGACACACGTGTTTATGGAGAGAGGCATTTTCTGTTGGGGAGCAGTTGGTCCCCAAAGCTCCGCTCGAGCAGGACTGAGCCAGTAAAATGTCTCCAGTTGCTGTGCCTGTACACTTGGGGTACCAGGCATAAAGCCAGAAGCTGGGCCCTATGTGTGCTCACTGAAATTTATTTTCAGCCCAAATGAAGCCTAGAGTTTTCTACCTAGAGATCATTCCAGACGGTGTTTCTGAGGCAATCTAACAGTTCTGAAAAGTTGGTGAAAACCATTCAGTTTTAAAGGGAAGTGTTGAGATCCAAAGGGAATTTCGTAGCACAGAGATCTGTCTTTGAAACATAGGCAGGCAGAGGGCAGAGGTCAGCACCACTGCCCTGTGATGACGGGGCACATGTGCCCAGCAAGGCATTATTCCTGCAATAAGGCTGGGGGTGTTTGCCTCACAAAGCTGAGCCCAGCTTTTAGAATTCACCAAGTCTCAGATCAACACATCCTGGGACAGCTATAAGGTGGCTCTCCTGTGACTTGGTCACAAAAATGATCAGAGGGCTGGAGCATCTCTCCTATGAGGACAGGCTGAGGGATTTGGGGTTGTTCAGCCTGGAGAAGAGGAGGCTCTGGGGGAACCTTATAGTGACCTTCCAGTACCTGACAGGGGCCTACAAGGAAGCAGGGGGAGGGACTATTCACAAGGGTTTGCAGTGAGAGGATGAGGGGTAATGGCTTTAAGCTAGAAAAGGGGAGATGTCAGGAAAAAGTTCTTCAGTATGAGGGTGATAGACCACTGGAATAGGTTGCCCAGACAGGTGGTGGAGGCCCCATCCCTGGGGACATTCAGGATGAAGCTTTGAGTAGCTTGATCTAGTTGGAGATGTCCCTGCTTATGGCGAGGGCGTTGGACTAGATGAGCTTTGGAAGTCCCTTCCAGCCCAGACATTCTGTGATTCTGTGACTTGTGTTAAACTACAAAATGGAAAGTGGTGTGGCAGGTTACTGATGTGGTCTCTGCAGGCCTACTTTTGTAAAGACTTTGGATGGTCACTTTTAGTGGCCACTGAAATCAAACCTGGCAGCACACCTGACAGAGTATTTTTTTCTGCTTTTGGAGGATGGTTGGACTTTGCTCTGTTGGCTGAAGCACAGCTGCATGGCCGCTGCAGGCCAGAGTCCAAGGTACACGCCCGGCCTGGCTTTACTCTTTCAGCTGCTACTGCCATGATTTTGTATCTAAGATACACATTCCAGCTGTCCACAGGAGCAGGTTAGCCAGGTACATAGAAGGCACACTGACGCTGATGTTCTGCCCTGGTTGGCAATGCTGATTATGTATTTAATGTTGCAAGTAATTAAAATTATTTACAGGCTTTTGGATACTTTTTAGGATATAAAAAGAAATAAAAGAAAATGTAGGCACATATCTGTGTGTGTAATAAATGCTCAAGTCTTCTAGGAACTGGGGAGACAGTGAAGAGAGTAATACATAATTAACATATCCTCTTTTATTCCCTTAGCACAGACATGCCTTTAGAGAAAAAAGTGCAGAAGATTAAAAGCACTTGGAGCATGTGGGACAAATAACGTTGAATTTTATGTAAGTTTAGCCCTGTCACCAGTTACATGTGTTGCAGAGAGAGGAAGACCGTTCTTGCTCAGGGAGCTCATCCACTGTACTGCCTTTACACAGGCCTCCCCTCTGATGGGTAATTTCTTTCCCTCCAAAAGGGAGAAAATTAGGGTCTACCTTTTCCTGTGCTACCGAAGGAACACAAGCTAACTGAGAGGAGTATGTATAGGGTCGTTCACTTGCTTACCCGGCAAGCATTAAATGTCATCTCGCTTTAGTTCTTCTTCTCATTAGATGGCCCAAGCTGGCCCGTCACAGCTCAGGAGGCAGCTCAGTAAAAATGCTGCTTCGTGGGCAACTCCAGAAGTACAAACCCCAGTGAGGAGGCTCCCCAAGCTTTCTAGTATGACTCCAGTCAAACATGAAACCTGAGGGATGGCAGCCAGGCAGCAGCAGCTTTCCCTGCTGGCAGCCTCACCACCAGGGTTCCTGGACCAGGCTGTTTCTCCTGGCCCCACTGGTCACCTCCGTTACAAAGCCCCAGACAGGAACAGCTCTTCACCCAGACCTTCTTGATGTTACAAAGATCCCGTGGGCTTAATGAAGTGATCAGCCTACAGAAGTGTCAGATGTGCCTGTGCCAGACAGGCACCTCCACGCAGCTGGCGGTGGGAGGCATTTCCCACACATGACTGGAGAGGGGTGCTGAAGTGCTGGGGTTAAACCCCCAGCCCTGGGTGGGAGCTGGCATATGGATAATGCCCACAACCAGGACCCTCCTGATTGGTTTTCACCCAGGGTCTAGCCAGCCTTGGGTGGGAACAGATTAGGAGATCACCGTCAGGTGATCACACTCCACATCACCTTCCACATTAACTTGGAGGTGGAGCATGAAGACACCTCTATAAGAACTGACTGCTTGCAGTGCAGTTGGGTGGCTTGTCCGTACAGGGCATGTGGGGTTCTGACTATTGAAAGGGCTCCCAACTCTTCATAGTAAGTGGAGCTCCTAGGACAGTGGTGCAAGGTCTCTCTCCTGGGAGTTACTGTATGATTTGGGCTGGACTGACCACCTGGGTCCTTCCATCTACCATGGCATGGTTCTGGAGTCACCTTGCTCCCTTCCGCACACTCTGTGGTGTGAGGGAATGTATTGACCTATTCCTCCCTCCGGTGCTCCAGCATGCTGGGTTATGTGTGTATGATTTACGAGTGGAAGGAGGGTTTTGGCTGCTGGTTTGCCTGCTGGTGACAACGTCCTTCTTAGTTGAGCAAGTGGTCAGCAGAAGAGGTGTTAACACTGGTAAATGGCCACGTGAACTGTGGGATCATCAGCTTCCTGGGGAAGAGCAGAATGAGGCTTCTGCTAACTGGAGGTGATGCAGTGTATACACAGCTTTATAATTACCAAATCCAAATACATAAATGGGGTTTTTGTTTGTTTGTTTGCTAAGAATTACAGGCCATCACTTTTATTTTACTAGAGTACATATAAGGTGCTTTTATAGCTTCTGGTTATTCAGGGACTGCCAGAATTTGCTGAGCTGCTTGTCGGAGCTATTGATGGCTCCTGGTAGGTGGTCAGGGGCACATGTGTTTCTCACTCGCCCCAAGGCTGATGCTTGCAGCTTTGTACCCCAGAGTGACAGAGGCATGATGAGCCTCAGCCATTTAACAATCTTCAAACCTTTTTGTTGCCTTAGGGGAAGCTTGGTGTAGTACAAAGACAGCAAACCTTGCTTCTGTGTGCCAAATATGACAGTGCTGAGAGCACCATTATGCACTCTCTATAGATGGACTCCAGCATTATTGCTTACCAGGGATGTACTGTTGAGGGTGGACTGTCACTGGGCACCAGTGGGGACCTTCGAAACAGGCTCTTCTGAGAGGGCTCTTACTAACTGCTGTATGCTGCTGCAGGAAATTGGTGTCAAAACACCTCTAATTTCAACACAGAGGGTTACTTTTGAGTCCTAGGTAGTTCCTCCAGAGAAAATACCTGCTCTAGCTGCCACCAGGGCCTGCTACATCAGTTACAGGAATAACAAGAGCATTTTTGGTCCTAAGCATCCCTCATGGGGTGATAAAAAGCCTTCTAGCAATAGGCTTTTCTCAGCATGCACTAAGTCCAAAATCTCATGCCAAAATATTTCTATGTATGTGCTATTCTTCCAGTTTAGTTATGTATGTACCCATCCCAAACCTGTGCTCCCTTCTGGATTGTGCTACCAGTATAAAGCGAAGCAAGACAAACCTTTTAAAGCTCCACCTTCTAAAAAAGAGTTTTTAAGATTATCTAAAGCACTATACCATGTGTACAGCTCAAACCCCCATTCTCTTTATCAAAGGACAGAACTACCCTTCAGTTCAGATTTGCAGCCACAAGGATTTTCATTTTCTGAAGTCAATGAAGACAGCGAGACAAAAGATTTTAATTAAACTATATATTTTTACATAAAACAACCTTATGTTACAATAAAATCAGATAAAAATCACAGAGTTATATAATAAGTTCATAAAGAAAAAAATCAAGTTTTCTTTTTATATATATAAAACCCAGCATTTACTGCTACTAGGAGTCTAAATGTTAACATTGACTCTCTGTGGTCAATTTGGGGAAAAAAAAAAAAGAAAGAGAGGAGGAAAGTACTTTTTCACAGCAGACAAAATGACGAGGTAAGAGATGTTTTTACAATGATCCAACTGTAGTAAACACTTCAGTTTTCATTAAACCATATACTAAATATAATAAACCCAAATAAAAATATACATTTAGAGCACTGCAGTGTTTTCCCACAGTTGTATATCAACAAATTGTCAGTCATTCACTAAACTTTACTTGAAACAGTAAAAACAGGGTGTATGTTTATCTGCAGTACTAAAATTTCATAATAACCTAAATATTTTGGTATAGCAGACCACACTAAAACACTCTCAGAACTTTCAACTACAAGGGATATATTCATGTTAAAAACAATGTGCTTTGTTCATCATTCATGATGAGTTTTATAGAATATCATGTTCATGATCACTATTAGGCAATTAAATGAAAACATCTAAATGCTGCAAAATACTCTTTATTGAGCATAGCTCCCTTATCACATACCCAAGTTAATCAAGGTACCGCAAACTTAGAAGCAAATCTTATATTGTCAGTCTTTTCAGCTAGTATATGGCTAAAATAATTATTGCTGACCAGTGTTTAAAAAAAACCCCAAACCAACCCAAACAAAAATACAACAGCAGATAGATTTTTCTCAAGTGCCTTTCTTGCATGTACCATTATTATTAGGTAACTAAATCACCAGAAAGGAAAAGGAAACATGTTTCAAAATGTGCATATAAAATTTTTGGAGGTATAGGCACCTTCATCTGAAGACTGTTTAGGCTCTGTTTAAAAAAAAAAAAAGAGAGCTAAGACAAAACACAGTAGGAAGTCAAACAGGTTAGACATCCAACAGCTCACAGGGATGCAAACAATGCCCTCCCAGCCAGGACCACCTCTGCTCACAGCCTGCAGGAGAGCCCTCATTTGGGAAGCACCTTCATCACATTTATCTTTCACCTCCTGACTCAATTTCACTTCAGGAACCTCACTGTTTACTGCAGAGAGCGATATTTAAGACTTGCCAACTTCATGTAACTGTATATTCTAATAATGAGCCTGAAGCACTGCCGTGCTCCTGGGGCACAGGACCCTGGGCACAGCCCCTGGCCAGGCTGGGTCAGCCAGCCAGGGCTCTCCCTCTTGAGGTGTGTCTGGATTGAACATCTTGTGGCTATATATTGCTTCACTTGACACACAGATGCTTGTTTAACGTGATCCATGGAAGGAAAAATTACCTTAGGGTAGCTCTGTGTCTTACATGTTGCCAAGCTGTGCACACAATCAGACCCTGCTGGGCCAGCCTGGGAATCCTTGCGGCCACCCAAAAGCCGAACCCGCCCCTCTGCGAGGTCTCTGGTGGCGCTGAGCCCGCGCAGGATGGCAACAGCTCTTCCTAGCTCTGCCTGCCAGTGCCAGCCCTTCACCCAGTGCCATTGCTGCAATGCTCTCGCGCTGCTCAGCCGTCCGTCCCTCCCACTGCCGCTTCTGTGATATGCTGAGGACTTTTGATATTTACAGGCTTGACAAGCTCAGATCTGCCCAGACAAAGGCAGGTGAGCTGACGGATCAGCACGGCCATCCTGGACCTTTGGCACACGCACAGGTTGTGGGCAGAGCACGTCTTTCAGCGAAGCTTCTGCTGAAATGATGCCAAAATTAGCTGCTGCTGCTGCTGCTGCTGCTTCCCCCTGACTCCCCTTCCCTCGGATTCAGCCTCAGTCATGCACTAAGCTGAGCGGGGCGTTCCACCCTGAGAGCCCTTTTATCTTTGATAATCCACAGGCTCAGGAAGACAGTGCTACGTTCCTCACGAGCTGCCGATGCTTTGAAGGGTTTTGCAGAGATAACTATTTAGAAGAGCCTAACAAAGAGCATGGTCTTGTAGCTGAGAAGCTCTCACCACTATGAGGCCGTGGCAGTAACAGGGAATTTTCCTTCAGTCATTTTCAAAGCAGCCAAAGGTGGCTAGAAATTAGTAAGGGAGAAAATTAATGCTTGGGGAAAAGAACCTGAAAAGCGTAGAGAAGAGTGCAAAAGCCTGCGGACAATTTGTGCCCTGCTGAGAGGGGGACACGAGCCCCACCTGCCTGGTGAGCCACCCAGCACACACAGGATGAGTGCAGGGAGAGCACCTCCCTGACCACCACAAATGCTTTTGCTGATGCCCTTCAAAAGCAATGGCCGTGGCAGGGACAGCAGAACAGCAGAAACTCTTCCCACTCTCCTTAACTCACTGAGCAGCTTTAAAAGACGTTCACCCGGTATCACTCACACAAAACCAAAATCAGGTATTTGTCTAGAAAAAATGGCATTGTCTAAACAACATTTGTTTTCTGGGCACAGATGCACCCAGTGTAAAACTATTTTTAAAAGCACATCTCTTGAACACTAGGATATAGAAAGTGAGAGGTGACACAATTTCTTACAGAAAAGACAATTTTCTTCTAGTGAGCTCACTTAGTAAAGGAGATGCCAGTTAGATGTATGCAGAAGAACACTGGAAATTACTAATTCTGCTGAGAATACACTTTTAGGCCAAACAAAACTACTTGCGAAGTTGAGTTAAAATCAGCAAATAAAGTTTCAGCCAAATAGAAAGAAAGCAAAAGGTTAATCTATTTTGAGGTGTGAAACCGTGTCAGATTTCCTTTTTGAAACTATTTATTCCAAAGATGAGGCTAAGGTACTTTTCCAAAATGTGAAACAACATATCTAATGGAAATTCTTACCCTTGAAAATAATTATCTCCATGCTTTTTTATGTCATTGAATATCTTTAGCTTTTGTGCTAATACAGAGTAGACCTGTTTATTTCTCATTTTGGCTACCCAAAAACCCCAAACCCAAACACCACTGTTATTCAGCAGCTCTAACACCAGCTTAAAGGAGCATTTCACTGGAAAGGCAGCAAGACATTCTCTAAGTCAGTGTCAGAAGAGGCCAGCACAGGTTTTGCTTCCCAGAGCCACCAGCTTGTTGAGGCCATCAGGTCTGGACTGGGGGGTTGGGGAGTGTGGTGGGACCTGCAGGTCTGCAGTCAGCGGGAATTGGCATGGGAAGTGCCAAGCACTAGGCCTTTATTAACAAAGGACCATGGAACTGAGGTAGGATAGATCCTGCATCAATCACATAGAGGGAGAAACCTGTATCCAGAAAGGGCACCCACAGTTGCCCAAGGCGAGAGAATCTCACACAAAGACATCTCCACTCGGGTTCGTTGGAAATGGAGCAATGACCTACTTCACTGCTCATGGCATGGGGAAACCCACGTGTGCCCAGCACTGCACCTTCATAACAAATAAACCCAAGTCCTGTGGACTCTCTCTTGGACAGGGATGAGTGTTTCTTGGTCCCAGCAGCATTTGAGGCCATGTCTAAGCAGGTGGCTGCCAGCTGAGTGCAGCTCCTGAGGTGGCCATGAAGAGCAGCATGGGGCTCACAGTTTGGCACACAGGTGTTACTGCTGGGCCACCACAGTGTCAAGGAATAAGCCGTGTGTGACACTGATGGTCCCTGCTCAGCAGGCACACAGGGCTCCAGTCCTGAGGCAGGGCCAGGGCCAGGCCAGAGAGGGGAGCTTCAGCTGGTGTCCAAACACTCCTGAGAGCGTTCACCACCTCTTCCTAGCACACTTTTGGCTTTGAGGGGGAAAAACACAACGAAAGAGAGGAACAGGTTAAAAGAGGTAAGAGTTTGGGGAAGGTTTTTAAGTGGTTCTACATAGAGGCTCTCAACTTACTGCTGTTGGGTAGGAAAAAGACAGGAAGAAAGTAATTATAGTAAGACTTTGAATGCTTTAAGGATGGAGTTTCCCACAGTGTGTACAGGAATG